>NC_061113.1:165688788-165696663 GCF_002878395.1 Capsicum annuum
TACAACAAAATAACAACAACATAGGCCCCCATCTGGGCCCAATACAGTATTAATAGCCATTTCAATGATTAGTTCCCCCACCTATAACATGATTTTATATCAATATTAACAACCCAACTTAGTTTGAAGAAAGTTAAGCCATAACTATTAACACATAACTACACCTCTCATGTAAGAATATAAGTAATCGTTGTCAATATATAACCCAACTAGGTTGGGGTCGAATCCCATATGGAATATGGTGTGAATCTGAGTTCCATGTGAGTTAATCAACTGATAGTTAGTAGTTTTCGGTAAATTGGGGGTTATGAGAATTTAGCAAATAATTCTTGGTCACTTTAGTTTCAGTGTTTCTAATCAAAAGTTTATGGAAAACCAGAATTATGTTCACTATGGGTTTTGGTACTTGACAGATGCTAATAGTGATTCAAGATTCTCACGATAGGTAGGAACAACAGATTGTCTTTATTGAAGTTAGGCCTAAATGTCTCTTGGCCTACTTAAGCATTTAATTACTTAATCCTCTAGGACTTAGGGAATTTATATTCACTGACCAGACTTCACCTTAGGTTAATTAACCTTGTTATAACGTCAATTATTAAATGGAAGGTTGGTAGCTTCCAAGTCCCTGTCAATAATTCACTTCCTACTATAGTTGATTTCTTATCTCAAGCAAATCAAAGAAGGTGCTATCTATTATTTGAAACCAATAGACAATAATTAAAACCTCAGAATTATCATGGAGTCCTATTACCTTTAGAATCTTGAGCACTTAGCAACTTACCAAGACCTAACCCATAGATCCCATAATTTGGGTAAAAGGGATTTAGCCACTCATAATGTAATAATCGATACAAAAAGTTGAATTCTTAATTTGAAAGATGAACTTACAACAAGATGAATAGCAACGAGTGTTTCTCAGATTAAATCAAAGTAGAAATCCCAAGATATGGATGATAATATCTTCAAAGTTAATTATTTCATTCAAGAGAAGAAACTAAAGAGAAAATTACAAAACACGTGCATTCCAAAATAGGTTTAGCATCCTCCTTAGAAAACCCTAACCTATGCTTTAAATACTTCAGCCTAATTATGGAAAAAAATCACAGAGTTTAGTGTTCTTCTTGGATTAGGTGGCGACATGCGCGACGCCTTATAAAGAGGCTAACGACTTATCACGAATGTCATCAGCTCCTTTTCAATTTTGATAATTTTTTATTAAGGCTAACGGTGAATCCTGATGGCTGATCAAAACTATGACGACATATCCGACAATGTCGTCACTTCTCCACCTCAGCTCCTATGTTCTATCTAAGGCTGACTATGACTCTGACGGCTTATCACATATCATCGTCATTTCTTCCAGTAAATCCCATTCTCTATTTAAGAATGATGGTAAAGCTGATAACCTATCAGAGTGCTGATGACTTATTAGGAATGTCGTCAGCCACACTTCTCTTTTATTTGCTTTAGATTTCAACTTTTTTACTTCTATTATTGTTGGTTCTTTTCCCTCTTGACTTCTACTTCAAAATCAAAGATAAAAAAATCAAAAACAACAAATATTGCTTAAGACTTTGGAATTATTCTCAGTTAAAAGCCTCAAATATATTAGCATATGCTCACACATTAACACGCTCAACTTAAAACAATTGCTTGTCCTCAAACAACTAAAACACAACCAAGAGAATACAAAGTACATTCAGCAGTCAACCATCCATATTATCTCAAAACATCTTCACCATCTTCAAGGCCAATTTATTTATAAACAACTGTGTATGTTATTGAAGAGAAACAATGTGACACACAGGAATCAAGATATGACATTAAATCAGCAACAACAACCATGCATGTATCAATCTTACACTATCCAAACCAGTTAGCAACTAGCAACGTAACCAGTGTGCTCTCACCACAAAGAAGTCCCATTGCACTTATATCAGACATCACATATGTAACCATGGGACAATCACACGACACTCACTCTTAGAATGAAGTTCCAATCAATGTATGCCGAATACCATAGGCTTGCCCTTATTTTCATTACCAAGATCTTTAGACAGGTCAGCTAGGATCATTATAGATCTTCTCTTTGGCTTGTAGTGTAGGCTAGGGGCTGGTATGATACTCGATGATATTTAAAGTGACTAAGCCTCCTTGACACTACACTAGCTTTTGGGGTCTTACTCATTTACCTTTTTCTACTCTTCTTTTTTCTTGATCATAGTTATTGAGGATAGGTGCGGTTCTTTTCTACAATCACTTCTTTTTTTCACAACTTTTCTTTTCTTGCTCTTTTCCACCGTACCCAGCTTTTTATTCATTTCTTTTACTCTACTTTTCTTCATACTCATTTTACATCTGAACCCCTATATAGCTACCCTCAACTTGGGCTATTTGCCTAAGTTAAGGTGCATAGTGTCTAAGGAGGACCAGGGCCAAAATAGGTTCATTATGATATAAAAATAGGATGGTGATAGGTATCGTAACAAGAAATAAGCTATTCAGGCTCAAAATAGGAATCAAGGGATATTATGCATACAGGGAAGGTCATTTAGGCTAAAGTAAGCTAATATCAAAATGGCCTATGATCCTTTCCTAACCTCTATCCTTCAACCTAGTTAAGACTAACCAGGCAAGTTCTGAATTCAACATACAAAGGGAACTAAGTAGAATCTCACACGCATATGGCACATAAGTATATCACAAGTTACTACTTATCCAGTTCATGCAATTGTTTAGCAATGGTTATCAAGTCACTAGAACTAATACCATACAAAGATGCACAGTGGTCATAATTAGATGCAAATCACATAGTTAAAGAATTAGACCACTTGAGGGGTGTTCACAAAATAACAAAACCATGTTAACTGCCTCAGGTACTTGTATTTCTCTTAGTCAACTACAAAATATTAGAATAATAACTCACCCTACACCCTCAACTTGAAATTAAATAAAAACTAAATTAAAGGTTAGGGTAAACCTGGAGTAGATCAAGCACGGGGATCATGGGTCCCTGACTACATCCTTAGCTTTCTTATCTCTATCGGGAGTCCCCCTCCCCCCTTACGTTCAGACACATCTGGTCTAGCAGTTGTTGGAGGCCTACTAGTTAAGGAACCCACTACTTTCGCTCGCTGGGCTTCCTCCTATTTTTTATTGTCAGGTAGTGACTTGATCATCGCCTTCCTTATCTCCTTTTTTTCATCTTTCTTTCTTGCCCTCTTCTCTACTTTTCTTTCTTCATCACAATCTGGCCTTTCTCTCTTACCCTTACCTTTCTTCTTACCCTTCTTTTTTTTATTGGTTCCCCCGTGATATTAAGAAATGGGATTTCACCCTCAGACTCATCAACAGCCAGATCTGCGGACACCATAAGTTGGTGTTGCTATAATACCCCAACATCTGCCTTCACCTTATCTAGGGATGCTCTAAATTATGCAAGGTCTGGGCCCGACATCTCTCTTACCCATGTATTAAAATGAATTTCTAATTCATCAATTCAACTAGGCAAGGCTTGGAAGGGCTCCAGTGCTACCTTAATCCTCTTGTCTACCCAGAGGTAAATTGCTTGGCAAAAAGTTACAGCTGAGCGTCGCACCACTTGGCTTATTTTCCCACTCTCCTAAAATTCATAGGGTTGAAGGCAAATTCGATGGTAGACACAGCAACTAAAATTTTGTTTCATTTCTAGGCATTGAATCTTCTATAGTTGAGGAGGTTGGTGCTGCAGCCTCAGAATCCTGCACTGCTATATTTGGTGCTAAGCTGGTACCTGTAACTGGTGGGTCTGTTTCAACCCCTGCTCCTCTGTCAAGTGTTAGTCTAGGCTGATTTTCATTATATCAAATGGGGTTGAGGGTGTTTTTGGCAAGTAGTTCTTCATCTAACCCTATAACCTCAAGTACATGGCCTGCCTTACATAACCTTGTAATAAGATGAGGGAAAGGATATGTCGTATCGGGCCTTGAGACTCAAATTTTCATCTCCGCAGCAATGATCTCCCCAAAGTTCAACTTGATTTTAGTCACAAGACTTGCAACCAATATTGCTCCATCATCTCTAAGGATATTATCTCCCTCAGTAGGCATCAAATAGGTGTGCACTACACCCCACCAAAACTTTGCCTCTTGAGTCAGGAAAGCCTTAAAAATCCTCTCATTAGGGTTGGTCAGTCATTTAGGTTTTTCTTCAGCTATGAGGGTCGCTAACCAAGAATATTGATTCTCAAGATGCTTCAACCGAGCATAGAAAGTAGATAAAGTGGCCTGAGGAGTTAATCCAAGGTCCATGAAGAAATCTGTGGATTGTCATTTCTGAGACATCTACCATCACACACTGTACTGGAACTTTATCCAACAAGGGATAGTCTTCTGATTTATCTCCTTATTCACATATGTTTTCCAATCGAGCCTGATAGTTCATATAGAACTACCTAACTAGTGCAGGACCAAATCAGATTCCTCCTTTCGTGGTCCATCCCAAGTTGTAGTCTCAGAATTTTCGCTCCGCTTTAGGATATCTGTTTAGCCCAGGAGTGATGATCTTCTTTTCTTCAAAGATTGTCCTTTTAATGGGCTTTTATTTTGTTCTGTAAAGTCCATTATAGAAGATTTTTTGTGCCTTGGGAATTTGCCACCTAGCACTTTCTCGAACCACAGGGTTCTTGCATTTAACCATAGTTCCCTGAATCAAAGATTTTTCATCATCTTGTTGCTCAGCAGAAGGGGACTCAGATGATGGTCCCTTAGAGTCATGTTGCTCAGACTCATGTTCCTCGATATCAGGATGATCTGAATTATGCTCTTCAAATTCAGCATGTTCAGACTCTTATTGCTTAGAGGCCGTCTGCTCAGAAGCTGTATGTTCAGATATTGTTGGCTCAATATCACTCTATTCACTTTCTCTACCTCAACTAGTGGAGGTGGTGAAGGCTTTTTTAGGCTTTTCTTTTTTGTTTTGCTTCCTGAGCAGTGGCTCCTCCTCCTTATAATCGAATTCCTCATTGAAGAGTCTCTGAGGTACACTTCCCTTGGTCCCTTTCTTTGTAGATTTTAGGTTCTTTCCTTTGGGTGCCATTATAAGAACTGATAATGCCTTTAACTTGGTTACACTAGTAAGAGGAAGTAGATGAAAGAAGAACTCTTAATTTTAACTTCAACCCACACTCATAAGGAAGAAAGTTTTATTTTTTTTTTAACTTGGAAATACTTTTGAAAAGGAACAAAATAAACTAAATATGGAAGGAAATAAAACTTAAAGAAAAGAAAGGATATATGTGGGGAGGTGGAAAGACAAAGCTGTGGGCTTGGTCGGATCTTTTTAATTTGGCCCAAAATTTCAGCTACTCTTTTAGGCTTTCTGATTACAAAGGCTGATGGCTTATCACACTTGTGATAGCCTATCACAAATGTCGTCAGCCTTAACAGAACAAGCCTCAGGTTTGATTTCTCTGATGATGAATCTGATGGCTTATCATAATTATAACAACACATCAAATATGTCATCAGGAATACTTAGTTGGATACATTGATTCCATCTTCTTTGAACTAGAACCTAACTACAAAAATAAACACTTTGCTGAAACATAAAAATTTTGGATTGCCTCCTAATAGCGCTTGATTTAATGTCTCGACACGACTTGGTTATCTTGACTACTCAGACTTCATTAAGACAACCTTTTGATATCTCCTTACTATCTTCATAGAACACATCCATGATTGAGCAAACACTTATCTCCTTTTGCTGGGTCATGGATGAGCATATTTTGAATCTTTCTTCTTTATCATTGAGCCTGAACTTCAGCTTATCAGCTCTATGTCCACTATCACTCTCCAAGTTGAAAGGAATGGTCTACCCAGGATGATGGGTACTTCGAAGTCTACCTCACAGTCTAGGACTACAAAATCAACAGACAGTATAAAGTAGGCCACCTTTACCAATACATCATGTAATATGCCTACTGGCTGCTTTAAATACCTATCCGCCATCACCAACCGCATGTTTGTCGGGGTAGGATCCCTCAAACCCAGCTTCTTATACACAGCAAGTGGCATTAGGTTTATACTAGCTCCCAAATCGCATAGAGCTTTTGTAAAATTCAGGGACCCAATAGTGCATGGGATGGTAATTGCTCCCAGGTTTGCCTTTTTATGCACTAAAGACCTTATGGAGATAGCACCACAATGATGGAGATTTTTCTCCGGCTCATGACTAACCTTCTATTTCTTCATGAAAAGGTCTTTCATAAACTTAGCGTATCCTGGCATTTGCTCAAGCGCCTTCACCACAGGCATATTTATTGTTAACTTCTTCAACATTATTATGAACTTGCTAAACTTTGTATCATCAACTTTTTTCTGTAAACATTAAGGAAAGAGAGGTGGAGGTCTTGGGAGAGTTTTTACGAATACCTTCTTCTTCTTCTCTTTCCCTTTTTTTAGAGCATTATCAGAACCATCCATCTTCTCAGACTCCACTGGAACACCTTCTTCCAGTTCATCATCAAATATCTTATCAACTATATTTTTGCCCACAGAAGGTCCAGGTAATATCTTACCACTTCTAGTGTTAATCGCCATACATGAGCCATCATTCCATGGATTTTGGACTATATCATGAGGTAATGTTCCTTTCTTTCTCTGATTCAGTGCTGTGGAGAGTTAGCTAATTTGCTGTTCCAGCTGCTTCATCAAAGCAAAGTGCGAGTTTACCAACTAACTAATAGATGACAGATCGGTCTACATAGTAGTCACTCCTGAGTTGGTAGCCCCCACTCCCTTTAACAATTTAGCCATTATGTCCTCTATGGACATATTTTTAGAACTTGTTTTAGCAACCTCACGATTTCTAGGAGGGACATATAGCTCGCTCCTATCATTATTGCTCCTCCAATTTCCTTGCTCTTGATTCTCATATCCAGGCTTATCATAATAATTCCAACCTTGATTTCCTTGGCTATTGCCTCGGAAACCCCCCTGATTATTAACATAATTTGCCTCTTCTTATGGATCAGCATCAACTCTATCTTGAGATCCCACAGCTTTTACCTTCTCAGTCTTGCCTGATAGAAAGTGCTTGGTTAGCAAGTCCATCTGTGTTTTTAGGTGAGCCATGTCTTGATCATTCTCCTCGCCTCTTCTGTGTTGTTCCATAGTCATACCTACAGAAATAGTGGGGTTTGCTACCACAGATTCTTTGGTATGCCATGCCCGACTCTGTTTGGTCATTTTCTCTAGAATTTCTGAAGCTTATGGGAATGTAAAATCAATAAACGAAATACCGGCACCATTATCTATAATTGATTTTTTCACATAGTTAAGAGCCCTGTACAAAGTCTCCATTAAGTTTATGTCCATCATATTATAGTTTAGACACTGTGTCAGCTTTTTTTTGAATCTCTCCCAGGTTTCATGCAAAGCTTCGTTCGGGAGCAATCTGAAGTTACTAATCTCATACCTCAACTGTACCTTTCTAGAGAGTGGAAAGAACCATTCTAGGAATGCATATTTCAAATGTCTGCAGTTGGTTATCGAATCAAGCATCAACTCATTTAACCATATTATTTTCTCCCCATACAGAGACAACGGGAACAATCACAAGCGGATTGCATTCTGAACCACTCCTGGGTTATCAAAAGATTTACAGATGGTGACAAAGTTCACCAGATGCAAGTTAGGGTTATCCCCAGGAAGGCCACCAAACAACCTCTTCAGATTGAGAAGTTGAATTATAGTACTCGTAATGTTGAATTTTGCCCAGGTGCCAAAGGTGGAGGAATAATTGCACCCATTGCACCTACTCCATCCATTCTATCATGATCATCATTGAGGTCATACTGGACCGACTGGTAATCTTTCCTACCTCAAAATGGAT
>NC_061113.1:165699663-165704950 GCF_002878395.1 Capsicum annuum
ATTCCTATTAGTATTACGCTGTACTGGTGCAGCTACTTGCTCTGTACACCTTGGGTTACCAAGGTTTAGCAACTCCTCGTCTTTCAAATATTCATCCTTATGATTTGGATGACGTACTTGTTGACCAACATTCTGTACATTCACCTGAGCTCTAGCTAAGGATGCTAACCTGTCAGCCTCATGCTGGTTTGCTATTCTTCCAATTCGTTGTGGTTTCAAATTAGATGGTAATAATGGTTCTACGGAACTTGTGGTTCTTGGCATACACTACAAATATCCTACAATAAACAAAAACAACAAATAAACATAAAACTAGGAAACTTGACTAACAGTCAACTAGCGCACATAAACTTTAATTTACAACCATATATTTTTAATAACACTCAAACTATACCTCTCATGTGAGAATTTAAGAGATCGTTGACAATATATAACCCAACTAGTTTGGGGTCAAATCTTACAGGGAATATGGTGTGAATATGAGTTGTATGCGAGTTAATCAACTGATAGTTAGTAGTTTCCGGTAAATTGAGGGTTATGAGAATTTAGAAAATAATTGTTGGTCACTTTAGTTTCAGTGTTTCTAATCAAAAGTTTATGGAAAACCAGAATTATGTTCACTATGATTTTTGGTACTTGACAGATGCTAATAGTGATTCAAGATTCTCACGATAGGTAGGAACAACAGATTGTCTTTATTGAAGTTATGCCTAAATATCTCTTGACCTACTTAAGCATTTAATTACCTAATCCTCTCGGACTAAGGAATTATATTCACTAACCAGACTTCACGTCAGGTTAATTAACCTTGTTACAACGTTAATTATTAAACAGAAGGTTTGTAGCTTCCAAGTCCCTGTCAATAATTTACTTCCTACTATAGTTGATTTCTTATCTAAAGCAAATCAAAGCAGGTGCTATCTATCATTTGCAACTAATAGATAATAATTAAAACCTCAGAATTATCATGGAGTCCTATTACCTATAGAATCTTTAACACTTAGCAACTTACCAAGACCTAACCCATAGATCCCATAATTCAAGTTAAAGGGATTTAGCCACTCATAATGTAATAATCGATACAACAAGTTGAATTCATAATTTGAAAGATGAACTTATAGCAAGATGAATAGCAACGAGTGTTTCTCAGATTAAATTAAAGTAGAAATCCCAAAATATTGATAATAATCTCTTCAAAGTAATTGTTTTGTTCAAGCCAAGAAACTAAAGAGGAAAAAACAAAATACGTGCATTCCAAAATAGGTTTAGCATCCTCCTTAGAAAACCCTAAACTATGCTTTTTAATACTTCAACATAATTATAGAAAAAAAATCATAAAGTTCAGTGTTCTTCTCGAATTAGGTAACGACATGTGTGACACCTTATCAGGAGAATGACGACTTATCACGGTTGTCGTTAGCTCTTCTTCAATTTTGACAATTTTTGTTTAAGGCTGGCGGTTAATCTGACGGCTTATCAAAACTATGACGGCATATTAGAAAATGTCGTCACTTCTTCACCTCAGCTCCCATGTTCTGTCTAAGGATGGCGGTGACGCCTTATCAGGAGGATGACGACTTATCACAGATGTCGTTAGCTCCTCTTCAATTTTGACAATTTCTATTTAAGGCTGACGGTTAATCTAACGGCTTATCAAAACTATGATGACATATCAGAAAATATCATCACTTCTCCACCTCAGCTCCCTTATTCTGTCTAAGGATGGCGACGACTCTAAAGGCTTATTACAAAGATGAAGGCTTATCACATGTCATCGTCAATTCTTCCAGTTGAATCCCATTCTCTGTTTAAGGCTGACGATGAAGCTGATAACCTATCAGAGTGCTGACAACTTATCAGGAATATCGTCAGCCTCACTTCTCTTTTATTTGCTTCAGATTTCAACTCTTTTACTTCCATCATTGTTGGTTCTCTTGCCTTTTGACTTCCACTGCAAAATGAAAGATAAAACAATCAAAAATGACAAAATTTGCTTAAGACTTTGCAATTATTCTTAGTTAAAAGCCTCAAATGTGTTAGCATTTGCTCACACATCTAGAACGCACCTCAAATACGGTATACCAATAAAAACAAGCCTTTAACACTGATCTTTCACCTTATGAATGGATCAAGAGTCAATAAAAATACAAAAATATAAAATCCACATGTTAAAAGAAAGCCAACGATACCTATATTGCCTATTTTTAGATCAGGCTCAAAATAAACTCTCAAAATAGGTTATTTTCTAAAAAGTTAAAATTATTATTTTTCTCCAAAAACTTATTTTCCTTGATTAAAGGAACTCATAGTAGAAAACACAAGTTAAAACGAGTTAGAATTGGGGTTTCAATCGAGAAATTTCTAATTTAGACCTTTCCAGGCCCAACTCCTCGAATTCCAATTTTAAGTCCAAGTCTTAATAAGGTTTAAAGGAAAAGAATTGGATAAAATAATGAAAATAGGGATTGGAGCTTAACCAAGTTTAAAATTGAAGAAATCACTAATAACGCTCAACTTACTCACATTTTCAAGGGGTAAGGCGGTCGTTGTCAATATTCCAACTCACGTTATGGTATAATCAACTTACTCCCATTTTCCAACAGTAAGACGATTATTATCAATATCCCAACTCGTGTTGTGGAACAATCAACTTACTCCCATTTTCAAAGGGTAAGGCGGTTGTTGTCAATATCCCAACTCGCGTTGGGGTCGAATCCTCAAGGAGTGAAATACAAATTTCAAATAACAATCTTTAGTCAAACAACACACTAGTATAACACCTTTGATTCAAAATCAAATTTATAGGTAATCTTGGGATTATGCCTCCCTACAAGTAAAGAGCGTGAGAATTAATGATTGTTTAACATGAATCTTAGTTGTTAAGTGAGAGATAAACTAGGTCAAAGGTCTTCATGGTTATCCTTTTAAAAAAATCACAAAGATGTCACCCATAGGCTCTTTCGAGGACTTTATGAGTGTGTCATTCATAGTCATCCAAAACCTCAACTAGACATCCCTATTGCTACCAAAATGCCTTTGATATGATTTACCCTCTATTTACACTATGTTTAAGATTGTAAAAAGGTATTAAACCATATTCTTTATTGTCCATTATTTCTTTGTCCCCCTATAGCCCTCTTTCAAGGATACTATGGGTTCCCATATGTTCATATTTATCTCTCTTTTAAAGATGATAAAGGTTTTCTATAGTTTGGGGTTTTCACCCATTATACCCATTTGGAGATTAGGAGTTTTCACCCACAAATTCTAACTATTGAACTCAAGCAATGCTTGAATTCATACTTAGAAACTTAAAATTATGCAAACACAACAACACCCTTACACAATTGTATTTTAGTTCAACATAATCCCATGACTAAATTACTTTGCTCCTCATGAAGAAAGTAGAGAAAGATATACCATAAGGATTATCAACAACACCCTTACTTCATAGAACACTGAGAATTTAAGTTTCCAAAATTAGTCACAGTCTTGCCCAATTAGTGTTCTTGTTTCAAAATCAAAAGTGTCTATGAGGTAAGCAATACCAAAAGAATAAGGATTTTTTTTACCTATATAAGGTTTGGATTCGGCCAAGGAAAATTACAAAACTGCCCTGGGTATCATTCCCACTTAGCTGCAACTCCATAATGATGTTCGTGACCGCGGTATTGTTCTATGATTGCATTCCATTGATAAACTCAACAGACCATGATAGCGGCTTTTTGCCCGTGATCGCGGTAGCTGGGGATGATGATTGCTCTAAGTATTCAGCCGCACTTATTTTCTTCCACTTGATCTTTTTTATCTTTGATTCACATTTTTTCATCTCACCAACTCTATGTCTAATAAATATGGTATTAGTGCATTAAATCATGATTATGTCTCATTTATTGACATAAAACTTTGCAGTGTGCATGAAAGTTGAGTGAAAATGAATGTTAAAATCACCACTCATCAACACCCCCAACTTAAAACTTTGCTTGTCCTCAAGCAACACCACCCCTTGTCTTAAGACAATTTCATATGTATGCCCACATTCTATTACCTAATGATCATGATGACTTAACTTTATTGCTACTGCAATAAGCTCTTCACGCATGGGCAAAATGATTATGACTACACTCCTCAACATAAATGGAATAATTAATGAATCAATAGACTTTAAGGAGCCACCATGTGACAACTACTAATACTATAGAAATGACTCACTTCTTGATCTCAACATCATTATACTTGTTTTTACCTCATTGTTTGGAAGGTGAAAAATTGCCCACCTTAACTTAATCACATGCCTCCTAACGAGAAAGAAAAATTCACACACCTAGCTTTAACCATGAAACAAGGAATTTAAGTGCAAATACACACACACTCTCTCTCTCCCAAGAAATTCTTAATGTTAACAAGTACCATACCATAGGCTTGCCTCAATTTTCAATTGCCACTACAATGACCACATTGTGTTACGAATCACCAAGGAATTTTTGAGGTTGTAATGTAGGTTTAGGGTAGGGTGGGAAATCAATTTAGGATAACAAGGCTAGACCGTTCTTGAACTTCTACATAATACTCATTCCACTTTTGCGATTGGCCTACTCCTTTTCTTTTATCATTTCCTACTTAGCCTTTCATGCTTTACCCACTTTCTTTTCACTTTTTTTTCTTCATTTTTTTGCACAAAATTCATGAATTTATTTTGTTGGATGGATATTTTCTTTATTATAAACATTTTCCTTTATTTGGTTAAACATGTTGGATTTCCTTATGACTTTGTGGTCCAAGGACACCTCTTTTAACTTTTACCACCCCAACTTAGGCTTTTAGATACAAATTGTATTCTTAAGGTAAAGGAGGATAGGGTTTAAGAGAGAGATAATAGAAGGGTAATGGCTTGAAAAGTGTTTCCCAAAGAAAAGTCTAAAGGCACAAAGTTGGTGACTAAGGATTATATCTATGTATTGGTAGGATTTTTAGGCTAAAATGGGCTTCCAATATCACAAGAATGGCCTAGGATCATTTTACCAACCAAATACAGTGAAAATATATCCTTGAAAGACTAATAGGGAAAGTTCTAGATGGTACAAGAACACATGAGATATAGACAAATAAGCTCTAACACATGGCCTGTGAATCTTGTCGAGGGGGTTCAACTATTCATTCCACTCAAAACAAAAATGAAGTATAATTCTCTGAAATTAATTTTTGGAGTCATGAGAAGAGGAATATTTTTGTTACAAGGTTGCTCAAATCCATGGCCTCAAATTTTGCAAAAAATTTAGAGGGAGAA
>NC_061113.1:165707950-165714158 GCF_002878395.1 Capsicum annuum
GCTGTTTGCTTTGTATCTTCACCATGTATAATTTACTAATCATGGCGACAACCCAAGCTATTGTCTGACATTGTGGCTCTAATATATGCGAACCACCCATATGGGTACTCAAACTTCACTAATGGGTATGAATGTTATCCCAAATCATCAATTCCATAGGTACTTAGACTTCCCTTGTATTGACCTTAATGCCATGGGTACTCACACTTCACCTACATCTATTGCTAAAAGCCCAAGCACGATGCTTTTCCCTTAAGAATGTTGTCTCTCAGTCTATCATAGGGAAAAACTCATCAAATAGAAATAGAATAAAGTAACAATCTAGGAATAAAGTAACTAATTCATGCAAATTTGGGTACCATTAGAGTGCCTGAATATTACAGCCAAAATAAAAGTAAGAATCATCCAAAAGAGCAGAAAAATATGCATAAATATCAATAATACAGGCCTAAATCAAAAGAATACAGAGACACCCCCAACTAAAAAGGTACCAATATCCCCACTACATAAATATTCAAGGATAAAAGAGATAAGGGTGCTCCCATAAACTGCATCAACGATTGCTATCGCTCTCAGACTCTACATCATTATCAATCCTCTTAAGGTCGGGCCACTCGGCTGGGGCCTCATCATCACTCTCAACCCATGATAAAAGAAGTTGATCCTGGGGTTTTAGGACTTTTCATAGGCCATTTACCCCCTTCCATATCTTGATAAAGAACTCATCCCTCTTTCTCTCCCTTATGACCATATTTTTATATGCACTCTAGAGGTCTCGATGTAACTCCACCAAGGAGTAGTAGTCTTCCTCAAGCCTAGAAATAGTAGATTTTTTCTTGTTTTGGTCCTCCCTATAGTTTTCATAATGGACCCATGCCACATATGAATGATGAGTGGTTGAGCGATCTCCAGGTCCCTGGGGAAAACCAGACATAAGCTCCCTGATAGCTGTAATATCAACTCCAAAATCCTAAAGTAGACTGGTAGTGGATGGCCTATGCATCTCGTGTTCAGTATATACCGATTGACCCAAGTCGATCGTTCTCTTCTTGCCTTTTCCATGTGCTCCCTACCCTCAAATCCTTAAGGGGTAGATTGGAGGATCAGAATATACCTAAGTATCTCCAACATACTCGTCAACCCCTACTCTCCTGCAAAGCTCAGTAATTAATGAGGGAAAGAAGAGATGGTTACCACTTTGGTCCGTGAAGTGGTCCATTTCATTAACCACTAGACGACCAACATCAAAAGAAATATTGTCTAAAATATAAGTAACCATCCTAGAATGTAGATTTGGGACTGATGCCATATGGGTACAAGGGTAGACTTATCTATATGTAATATGCAACCAAATTCAAGTCTCAAAATTTAATTCATTCATGCAGATGTTTCATTTAGTTCTCGTCCAAGAGACTTCCTTTCTAGGACACAATCTTTATTATAACCAACTTCCTAGCTTACACATTTTTTCTTTGAATTCCTCCATGTCTGCATGTGGGAGCCCATAAACATTATTGATTTGCTTCATCCCAAAGTACACCATTTTCCCCCTAATCTTAATAGTCATGTTGGATGGATCTAAGAAAGAAACTTCGGTAATGTTGGCATAGAATTCACGGACCTATTGATCATTTTCATTGTATGGATCTCGAGAAAAACACCTCCACCCTATGGTCTCAAGATTGTCATGAAATGCCAAAAGCCTTTTTTGCACATTGTCCAAGAAATTTCCTCTTTCTAGGAGCTGATTCATCCACAAAAGATCCCTATAGTAGTAAGTGTGACGTCGGGTGCCATGAATCTAATGTGATTATATTTGTCCGTGAGATTATCCTGAAAGAACTAGACATACTTTATGTTAATCAATGACATTTTATGCATAAACAATGCCATATTTTCCACCAAATGTTATTGGATGGGAACTTGGTGGTGTTTGGATAAAAATTTGGAGTGCAAGATTTTTAGGTATTGCAAGAGACCTCCTCGATTGTTGTGATTGCGGGCCATAGCCGTGTTCGTGTTGCTGCAATCACAGTAACTGAGACTGGTTCCACACCATCTATTCTTGTTCACACTTTCAAAATTTTAAGGCCACTAGCATGCTTTACACTATGGATTAACATTAAGATCATTGAGAAATGCTATTAGAGGCTTGACTATGCCCTTTCAATTGGAAATGCAATTATTGAATATTCATTCGTGCAATATGTCAACTACCTGGTATGAACACTTTATTTGTACCCATTTTGCTCACATTTTTAGGTACTCAAGACTTCTCCCACTTGTGTACACACCATACTCTAGTAGCTAAGCACTACACAAATACCAAGTATGAAAACATGGAAACATGGAAATCAAAGATTTAGGCTCTCTCTACATCATGAATTTCTATGGCCTATTTTTAAAAATTAAGCATAGATTTATGGTACCTACCAGATTTATGATGCAAGAGGGATACAAGGATACTGTTGGAGAGCTCACAAACTTGCCTAGAATTTGGTCCCATTAAAGAGTAAATCTTGAAAGAGAGTGTGAGGGAAATGGAGAAGAATCAAGGTCATATATCTGAACTGGATCCTCGCATTAACTAAGAGCATTTCTACTCCCCTATTTTCCCCAATCCAAACTACTCAAATTCACAGATTTTTGCCTGTTCAACTTTTAATGAAAATATTTTCACACTTTTCCCTTTTTAAGCTCATCTAATGCACTCCATAATGCCGCAAATACATGAGTTATTCAAATGCAAAAATAAACATCTACTCTATAAAATCATATCAAAAGAATACAAGCCATTTTCTTGGCATTTTTGGGTTACCTCCCACACAACGCCTTAGTTAACATCGTGGCACGACATTTTTATTTTTCTTTTATCCTTAAGGCAGGTTCTCAAGCTCGCCTTCTTTTTCCTCCTCAATCTCAACATCTACCATAGACACAACTTGAAGCTCTATATATTTCATCTTCATCTTACAAACCTTGAAAGTGGACTCACTATATTGCACTCTAAACTTTATCTCCTCCATTTCTAAGTCAACAATGTCTATTCCGGTTGCTAAAAATGGATGACCAATTATGATAGGTATCTTGGCCCATTTCACAGTCCAAAACCACAAAGTCTATCAAAAGTATAAACTTTTCTATTTTAACTAGGACATCAAATAAAAGTCCCACCAGCTTTTTAATAGACCGGTCCGGCATTAGGAGTCGCATTGAGGTTGGGGTAGGGGAATTTAAACCAAGCTTCTTGTAGATGACAAAGGGCATAAGGTTGATGCTTGCACTAAGGTCGCATAGGTCTTTTGTAAACACATGTGTTCCAATAGTACAAGGAATTGTGAAAGATCTGGGATCATCTTTCTTTTCTCCAACCATACTATCAATGATAGCACTATAACCATGGATGACTTTGATGGTGTCACCTTTGACAAGATTCTTTTTCGATATCAGTTTCTTTATTACCTTAGTATATCTAAGATATCTTGGACTGACTTAAGCAATGGGAAGTTTATCGATATATTGCTAAGTTGGCCATGATATTTTAGATTGTCACCCTTATCTTTTCTTTGTAATCATTGAAGCAATGGGGGGAGGAACTTAGGTTGTATGCCTTGTTTCACATTGTATTTTTTCATCCTCAACAACTTCTTCATCCTCTTTTTCACCTTCTTCTTCTTGATTTTGAGATAACATCTCTCTTGACTTAGCCTTTAGCATCTTCCCACTTAACTTATTTTTCAAGTGATCATCAAGTGTCTTCCCCTAGTGATAATTTCTAGGACTTGAGCGTCATTCTTTGGATTAATAATTGTGTCACTAGGGAGTCCATCTCTAGGTCTATCATTCTATTGTGTAAAGATTTTCCCAATTTGGGTCTCCAATTGCTTGATGGAGATAGAGTGGGCCACCATGATTTGAGAGAGTTGATAGAAGTCACCATTTAATTCATGGATCATCTTTTTTGTATCTTCCACCCTATTCAAAATTTAGATCAAAACATCCTCGATCTTGAACTTTTCAAGGTCAATAGTATTTGACTATTTTTTTTGCTTGATCATGGGAGGGGGGGCACATAGCGGTCATAATCACTCTCTCTATCCCTACAATCCCTACTGCGTTCATGGTCCATCCAACTTTGATTCCTACCTTGCCTTTTATAGGCGGGGTGGAAACCCCCCGAATATTTTGCTAAATACCAGATCTCCTTATCCAACTTCTTGGCCTCCTTATCATCCTCATAGGACTTAGATGCTATGATATTTACATCTTTTGCGGGTGCACCTATAGCATGCTTTGTCAAGAGCTCAAGTTGGGTCATGATTTTTGTGATGCTCTCTTCTCTTTCCTCAACCCACTTTCTTTTTTTCTATTTCAACCACGGATGTAGAGGGAGATCTTTTGGGAACTTTGGTATCTCGGGTATACCAACCCCGATTTTTCTTTGTAACCTCTCCCAAAAATTGAATTGTTGCATGGTAGTGTAGCTTTACTAGGGATCCTTCTACCGCGTTGTCCACCATAGTTTTGTTAAGTGGATCAAGGTCCAGGTAGAAGATTTAGAGAAGAATATTCTCCGAGACCTCATGGTTTTGACATTTCACCAATTTTCCATTGAAACATTCCTATGCTTCAAACAATGGTTCCCCACTCAACTGAGAAAAAATTATGATCTCATCCAGTATTTGGAGCATTTTGGATATGGAAAGTATCAATCAACAAAAACCATGGTAATCTAATCCCAATGAGTGATGATACAAGCACAAGGAGCATCAAAAGCACAAAGTATGGTCTAAGGGTCAAGGCTTTGGAATTAGCAAGAAATTGAAGACTTTTCAAAGTATTTTGAAGCCTTGGTCAAGAGAAGGAAGGAAGGGAACTTATACACTCAAGAGGAAACTCAAGTGAAGGGCATTAAAGTCATTATACACTCCAAAACAACACTCAAGAGGCACCCCAAATTCCCACCCTCATTAAGAGAATTTTTGTCCATTAAATGTAATAGTATAAATAGACCATTTTACTTCTCTTTTCATTATACTTTGATCAAATTGGATATTACTCTTATAGTCTAGTTTTTAGTCTCTAGTTTTAACTCTTAGAATACGAAAGTGGTTCAAGAACATTTGAAGCTAGGGTTTCACTTGTTTTGGATAATTTCGCAAGAAAGGTGGTTTAAGAAAGAGTGTTTCCTTTGGGTCACCTAAGAGGAAGGTTTGAAATATTGTTTGTGAAGTGTGTTTGAAGATTTTAAACATCTTCTAGTGCTAATCACTTAATAAGTGTAAGGGTCTTTCTATCTATCTTTCAATTTCAAGTAATCTTCTTCTTCATCTCCATTCTGTGTTGTTTTCTCTTTGTTTGGTTGCTAAAATTTGCATCTTTGTATCCAATTTCGTATGTTTGGTAGTATTTTGGCTATCATTTGGTATCAAAGCCTTGGTTTGGGTTGTTCCAACATCCCTAAATCTTGGTTTTAGTGTTCTTATATAGAAAATCTCATCAAAAAAGAGTCAAAAATCAGAAAATACCACAAAAATTGTATGTTGTCTTGTGTGTTTGTTGTCGATCCGAATTTTCCAAGTTAGATCTACAAGTTTTTGTTGTGTTTTGAAGGTTTCTAGTGCTAGATCCTTTCTCTCTAGCACATAGGGAGTCTAGATCTACTTTTAGATTGAAGTTTGATTGAGTTTGAGCTAAGAACCTCCATGAACATGGTGTTTTTGAATCCTTCGTTCTAGATCCAAAATTTATCCTTATGATTTAGGTGGGTTTGGTGGCTGAATTTTAGTTGGTTGAGGTTGTATTGGCATAAGGAACCTAGATCTATAAAACAATTCAGATTTGGAGCTCATTTGCTTGGTGGTCAAACTTGGTCAAGACTTGAATATTCATATTGTTCATCCATGATCTTCATATCTTAGTGAAGAAGAATGTTCAAGGGTGTAGTTTGATCCAAAAAAGGGAATAAAGAGAGTGACAAGTCGTTGGTCCAAAAGCATATTCAAAGAATATTCCATTCTTCCAAAAAGAGGAGGGGACAAGGGAACAACAAAGTACACTTGCAAGTACAAAGGGGGGACCATTACATTTCCATTTCCATTTGATCCTTGAAAGAACCCTTAATTGCTTGCATACCCTTCCAAATATGAAACTCTGTTTCCCCAAAGTAGTGCTTGGCCGAAATTAGGTTTTGGGAAATTTGAAATTT
>NC_061113.1:166017158-166204201 GCF_002878395.1 Capsicum annuum
GATTGTGACACGAGTGAGAAGATAACTCACTAGGAAGAAGGGAATATGCCCCTTAAAGTGTATTTGACGGACATGCACTTAAAAATGGACTGTAACCTTCTTGATAGGGAAAAGGTAGTATAGGGATGAGAGATTGGCCTAGAAGGCCTATAAAAGATCCTTAAAAGCTTTATGGACCCTCAAAAAGAGCTAATAGCAAGCATGGTAGACCAGGATAAGAGAATATATGAACTTTGTGGTGATCTATCCCAAGGGACTCCAAACTCCTCAAGATAAAATGAGTGGAAAGATGATATATATCTTGATGCAAATTTGAAGAATGAAAAGTAGATGAAGTGAAAGCCAATCTAAAACCCCAATTTCCTCATTGGAATCCATGATGGAGTTAGTGAGGGTGGAGATGAAGGCTAATATGAGAAAATCTAGACTCGAGTGAGTTATATTTTGGTAGTTTCTCCTATCCTTGAAGGATCTAACTTGAAGAACTATACAAGGTGCCTTATATGACTAACACAGTTACTAGACCTATCTTCAAGAGTATCAAGGTATCAGAAATCCCCAAGTATTATGGGACTTCTAATCCTTATAAAATTTGGTTATTTTTTATAGAAATCATGAATGGAAATGACCTAACAGTGGAGGAATTTGAATCTCTAATGTTGAAGAGTTTGGTGAAACCCCTTCAAGAGAAGCATTAGTATGGTATTATTTTTTACCCAAAAAATGTATTGACTCATCAAAATATATAGTTAGACAAACTTTTTCATGGCTTATGTTGGATCCAAGAAGGTATAGTCTCAAAAGGGAGATATTTTCAAGATAGAGAAGACACAAAACTACTTTGAGATGTTGTATAAGACTCTAAAAGGAAAGGATTCAGTTATCGATGATCTTGGATGAGTGGATACCAAAGAATTTACTAAGGGTTTAAAACTCAAGATCTTTGTTGCCTTATACAATAGTCAAACGGAATTTGAGTCCACAATGGGGCAGATGTTCACAATCGATATGATTGTGAGGGCAAAAAAAAGTATATGGCATGCTGGAGAAAGAACAGTTATGACCTCTTCGCAGAGAAATGTCTGAAGGCTACATCCCAAGAAAGGCATGTGCCTTATGTTGTAAATTAAAGGAATAGTATAAGCTAACACAATGTCTCACACTCCATAATTAATTACGTCCTAATAAGGTGATAGGCATGTACTCCCAACAAGAGGGTTGCGGGACAAGGAAGTTGTGACGCTTATGGTTTATGCTATTAATGGGGTTTCCCTAATCTAAGTGTATTGCTTTACTTTAAATCCAATATAAATGGTCTTATCCATTTGAGACATTAAACGAGATAAATGCTTTATGCTTGTTTGCTCAAATCCAAATTTGAGAGATGGAAGCTTGTGGTACGAGTTCCGTGCAGCACATAGCCATGAAACTGGGGACTGTTGGTAGCTCAGGGAGGCAATTTCTGAGTTGCTCATAGATTCATAGAAGTAATAAAGGATTTATGTTCAGATATCGTGCCCACAGGGATTTGACAAATTGAATTTTTATTTTGAATTCTTATTTTTATAATTCAGTAGGCAACAAGTAATAGATAGTGTTTGAGTTTTAAAGCAAAAAGACAATTGTAAATAAGCTGGAGAAATTGTTTTTTATGATTCAGTTGAGGAAAAAGATCCAAGGTTGTGGTATTCTTAAAATCTAGTTAAGTTATCAAATCATACGCCTAATTTGATTTTCTAAGTTGCTATAGTCAAACCTCTCTATAAGGCACCTCATTATAATGGTGTTTTATTATAGCGGCTTGATTTCCTCTGGAACTAATTTTTCATGTTATATTTACTTATCTATAATGTCATTCTACCTATAACGATAATAGCATATATTATAGTGGTACACTCTTTGTAAAACTACCTCTCTATAGAAGCATACTCAAATATTTTGTAATAATATTTTATAAGAAATATATTATGTACAAAATAAAATACCAAAATATTTATGGTAATCATCATTAATGTCATGCACACTGTAAATTTCAAGTAAAAATATCTAATTAGAAGAAAAAATTATATTTAAATGGTGCATGTAAGTTATTTCATAACTTCGCAAGGAAAAGACTACTATGTTTGCCTTTTTATATCATGCTCTTTCTAATTTTGCATATTTTTGTTTATAGAAGCTAAATGAGATCTAAGTGCCAAATTTTAGTATACATATATAACAACACCTCTCTATAGTAGCCATAAAAGTTTTGGACAAACACTGCCACTGTAGATAGTTTGGCTATAATTTGAAGTTAGATTTTAGATATGCTAAGCAGTTTTCAAATAACTCTAAGCCTACTTGAGTATCCCTAACCCCTATATTTCTATGGTCATTATTTTATAGTGAAGTGTATTAAGATATCGTTTATATCAACTAAGTTAAGTCATAGGGTATATTTTGTCCTTATAAGAAATTGATTCTCTTTCTCTATAAAAGTTATAAACAAGCCCTATTCCATCTTTTTGAACTTGTCATTCCCTTTTTCATGTCCAACAAGTAAGCCATAGATAGTATTCATAAGGTGATCAAGCAAATGAATAATTACTATCTAGACAAAATAAGCAACTCAATAGATGGAAACTAAAATACATAATATGATACTCAAGCTTCAACTCTCTTGATCAACCACAACCCATAAAATTTAAAAGGTTTAGATACTCATGAATCTCTTTGAAAAATATATTTCATGATTTTACAAGACAAACATCATAAATAAAATAAGAAAATAAAAACCAGAGCATGGCCTTGAGTTTTTCCCTAGCCTTTAGCTTCCCTAGATCACATGTGAGTGATAAAAAAAATGTGTGGAAGAGGTATTTATAGAGTTTAGGAATCCTTGGAACTTTAAAACAAATCCAAATTGGGTTAGTATAAGTCCTAACTCATGCCACTACCAAAAAGTGAGACAATGGCGCAAGGAACAAGTCAAACTTCATAATAATACACAAACTTGTGCCACTCCTTGTTGTGCGTGAGTGGGGAAAGTGTCTCTAATTTTCCATACAAGGTGTAAGCTCATGCCATTCCTTGTTTTGGGTGAGTGGAGCATATCTCATTCTAATTGTCCATTTTTCACTTATATTGCAGTTTGTTGTGACATTGTCCTTTGTTGGTTTATTTTGGTGCCTTAATGATCTTTTTCTTCCTTTTTAATCTCTAAATATGTCAAGACACTCCTACATAAACAAAGAATGGAATACAAGTGTAATTAACATCATTTGATCTTAATACAATGCTAAAAAGGAACAATTGTGACGAGAAAAATGGTAAAATAACATGGTTTTTACCTCGAGTTCCAAGGTAAAATAATTATACTTAAAAATATTTTCTTGGATAAAATGCAAAGAATGCACCAACCTCACGAGATGATTACAAAAGAAGTGATAAAATAAAAAAGTCAATTACCAATTATCTTTGATCATTGAATGAAATAAACCAATACTTACCAGCCCAACTAGAATTACTAGGCATAAGGTTCCGAGAATAAGGCACACCAAGGGTATGATGCCTTGAGCAAATCTCTGAGAGGAAATGATTGACCCTTTTAGGGAGATGTATTTGATGAAAATATAGAGTTAACAAGTTTGGGCTCTTTGATTTAAAAGGAAACCAGGTGATACTTTCAAGATAATACGTTGCTAGAGAAAATGAAAGACTACTTGCTACAAATAAATCACATAAAAAGTCAAGTTATCATAGGAATAAGCATGAGAAAGCATAAAAAATTCACTCTTTATTACACCCTAATAGGCTGCAAATTAAATATTTCAATACCCAAGATAGTTTACCAATTGCAAGACACATAAGCTTGAGATAGACTACAAAATAAGTGTGAGATGGCTCTCAATTGTGACCATAGAGAATGTTCAGCAAGCGAGACCTATTGGAATATCTTCACATAGTTCCATGGTGTAGCAGACTCCAAAGGAGCCTCCAAAAATGTAACTGCTCCAAGCGAGATCTATTGGCACATCTTCAAATTTTGTATTTTCAAGCAAGTTTGCCCAAGATTGATCTTGTGGGAACAAAATAAATCCATGATCTTGTAACTCCTCAAATATGGTACTCAGAATACTACACGGTACTTTCGACCCCAAAAGACCACAAGCTAACCCATGACTAATATATGTACCAGTATATTGTATAAAATAATAAATATGATACAGAAATAGAGGATGAAAAGCCATAAGGTTCACAACTGCATGATTGATAAAATATAACATCTGAGTGGGCTAATAGAATGCCAAAAACTAAAATATTTTCTGAATATACTGTAGTCTGAAAAACCTCTAAAACATAACTATCTGGATAATAAGTTGATGGGATATGTCCCCAACTAACTCCAACTTATAAATTAATTAATGAGATAATAGATAGATGATCATGTCCTCGAAAGATGAGGACTCACGGCTAACTCTGACTGCTAAGACTAGAATACTACTGATGCTCTAGAGCTCGTGCTTCTGAACCTATGGTATAAGACACCATAGCACAAATGCGTCAGTACTTTGAATATATTGGTATGCATGAAAGGTAGGCTAAATGCATGGGGTTCATATGTATGAACAATACTGTCTAACTGACTAATATGAATGAGAGAATATATGCATGAATACGTCATAACTATATTTGAGATTGTGATAACATGAATTTACTGATAACTAACATGATTGATAGCTATTCTGATGACTGATATAACTGATAACATGAGAGACTGTATCTGACAGTCCTAAATTTGATGGAACTAGCTGAGTTTCATACTATTTTGAGTTGACTGTATCTGACAATCCTGAATTTTGTTGAACAATCTAAGTTCGATTATTGAGACTAAATGATTGTATCTAACAATCCTGATTCTGTACCTAAAACTGAGGGAAGTAGTTATCTGACCAACATGCCCCTAGTATGCTATTATGGATGAGTTGGGGTCCAATCTATAACCCTAATTGGAAAGGTGATAATACCGCGCCACTGGTAAGGACAAGCTGTGGGTGACCCTCATCTGAAAGTGCCCTTAAAAGAGAACGGTGGGGCCTTTATCTGACAATGCTTATCCACCTTATCAACCCTCATCTGACAGTGTTGATGTCTTAACCTATTCTAGCTACATAGTTCTGGAATGCAAGGATGACTTCTAAGAATCATACCCCCATCTAACAGTGTGTGTTCCCATCCTTGGGTTCACTCGGTGCTAATTCCTACACCCATCTCAATAGATACTGATCATGGATTACTGAACTGAACTGTACTGAATTAACTGAGTTTCATTGACTGATGGAATAGTACTGAGATTACTGTATTACTGAGCTTTCCTGAGTCATATGATGATGGAGTTCTATGGATCATGGCTTGACTGAGGATATCGTGAAAACATGACACGGACACTAGGCATGCTATATTTTTTGGGTACAAGTACCTCCAGGACTCGATAGAAGGAAACTGACAAAGCATGACTTTCTTGAGTACAGGACCAACATCAACAATACATAATATATTAGCTAAGACATTTCATCAAACACTTAACATACATAACTTGTAAATGAATGGAGATTTCATATTATCATACTAGTATGGCACTTTTCCTTCACATAGGCATTTAATCAAATGTAGGGGAAGCATGCTATGGTTATACAATCATCAACACATCTAATAATCAAGGATACATCAATCAACTTGTGAATTGAAAGGTTTATCATGAATACGTGTAATTCCTCACATACTATAATCAATTCTTGTAATTAATAGTCTATAACATGGAAGGAAACCAAAAAACAACATGAACATCTCTTTTTAATTCAATCAAATCATGAACAATTGGAAATATACAAATCTTTGATTTTGAAAAGAGATTCTTGAGCTTGATGGGTGAAAGAGACCCATCAATCAACATATGCTATACCTTAGTTCTTGATTTAGCGAATATTGACGGAGAGACTTTCTTGAAATTGAATTCCCAATTGAAACCCTAGCTTGTTCTTGAGAGAAAATTGAGAGAAACTACTATATTTAGGGTTCCAAATAGCTGAATCTAGTGTTAAAGGGCTTAAATAGAGGTGGAAAATTGACCCTTTTAACCCTAGATGCGTCTTTTAAATTGGTGAAAAATTTCCAACCAGGACCCCTGGCGTGACGCGGAGCTATTTCGCCGTGTCACTGGAATTTGACAATTGGGAAATAGGGAAACAGCATGATGCGAAGCCATTGCGTTGCCACTTTATTTGTGTCCTGGAAGTTTGGCGTGATGCAGAGAAATCGTACTGGGACACTGAAAATCTTGAAAATTTCCCATGGAATAAACATCGTTCAATTTATAAGCTAATACTTGACATTCTTGAGACAAAATTATTTAGGGAACTTCGAGGTATTACAATATCTCCCCCTTAGGAACATTCATCCTTGAATGAGCCTAACTGAGAGGGGAGAAACGATAAGCCAAAGTACATACTGAACATGAACACTGAAACATGACTACATAACTAACATTTCTAAGATTCATACAGAGCATGCATATCTGATGCATTATTTCATGACTGAGAGTACTGATAAGCTGATCACACATATCTGATGCATGAATACATGATGGAACTGATTACATAACTGAGAATTTTAATAACTGAGTCTTCTCACAAGGAGAATGCATGTCTGATGTATGAAAACATGTCTAATTTTATGTATGAAAACATAATTGGATATGCAATGGTACTTAGTACCAAGTTTAAAAAATGGAATCCTGAACATGAGGCTGATACCATGTTTTAACTGAAATCTGGACATGAAAACTGAAAAGCTTAAGGAGAATTGTTACCTTGAGCTTGATCTGAGTTAGCAGAGAAGAGGTGGGGATACTTGGTACGCATGTACACTTCTGCTTCCCAAGTATCTCCCTCAATGTACTGATTCCTCCAAAGAACTTTGACTAGAGTGACTTTTTTGTTCCTCAGTCTACGAGTTTGGTAGTCTAGAATTTTGACTGGAATCTCCTCATAGGAGAGGTTGTTTTGAACATCTTTGCTCTGAATAGGGACTACAACTGCTGGTTCACCTATACACTTCTTGAGAAAAGAGACATAGAAGACTGGATAAACTAATGCTAGATCTGAAGGCAATTTGAGCTCATAAGCTACCTTGCCGAAGTGACTAAGAATTTTGAAGGGACCAAAATATCGGGGACTGAGCTTTCCCTTCTTGCCAAACCTCTTCACTCTCTTCATAGGAGAGATCTTTAGATAAACATAGTCATCAACCTCAAATTCGAGATCCTTTCTACGCACATCTACATAGTCTTTCTTTGATCAACTGGACTTTCTCTAAGGCATGAATATCAAGTTAGGTCCTATTACCGAGGCCTAACTAACTACGAACCAACCGACTAGAGATCTGCATCTCCTACCATAGAGATATTTGAATGGAACAATCCAAATATTGGAATGATAACTATTATTGTATGCAAATTCAATCAAAGGCAAGTGGTCATCCCAACTACCCTTAAAATCCATTGCACGCGCCCTTAGAATATCTTCTAGGGTCTAAATGGTCCTTTCTACTTAACCATCTATCTGAGGATGAAAGGTTGTACTGAGATAAACTTGGGTACCAAGACCCTTTTGGAACATTTTCCAGAAATGAGAGGTGAACTGGGTACCTCTGTCTGAAATAATGGATAATGGATAATGGAATACCGTGCAATCTGACCAACTCCCTGATGTAGATTTTGGCTTAATCTTTGACTGAATAAGAGGTATGAACTGGAAGAAAATGAGCTGATTTGGTCATTCTATCTACAATAATCCAAACTGAATCATACTAGTGACGAATACAAGGCAAACCCATCACCAAGTCCATATTCACTTCTTCCCACTTCTAAGTAGGAATATTGAACTCCTGCATGGACCCACTAGGCTTTTGATGCTCTATCTTAACCTGCTGAAATGTAGAGTACTTAGCCTCAAACTCTACAATATCTCTCTTTATCCCATTCCACTAATAGATCTCCCGCAAGTTGTGTACATCTTTGTGGACCCTGGATGAATAGAGTAACGTGCACCATGCATTTCTGCAAGAATTTGCTACCGTAAGTTATCTACACCTAGAACACAGAGACGACCCTAACAACATAATATACCATCTCCTCCTTGGGAGAAAACCTCTACTTTCTGGTCCTTAACTGACTCTTTCAACTTGACTAAACTGGGGTCTCTATCTTGCTTTTCTTTCACCTCGGAAACTAAAGATGATTCTGAACTACTCTGAACCCATACATCACCCTCCTCTATATCGACTAAGCAAACGCCTAGTATAGTAAGCTGATGGACTTCCTAAGCTAACTTCTTCATACTATCCTCAACATGAGTAAAACTACCCATAGACAGTCTACTAAGAGCGTCGGCCACTATATTGGCCTTGCCAGAATGATAAAGGACACTCATGTCATAATCTTTCAAAAGCTCTACCACCTTATCTGATGAAGATTGAGATCTTTCTGAAAAATTACATACTAAAGGCTCTTATGATTGGTGAACACATCTACATAAACTCCGTACAAGTAATGCCTCCAAATCTTTAAGGCAAAAACCATGGCTACTAACTCAAGATCATGAGTAGGATAATTCTTCTTATGGGGTTTAAGCTGTCTGGAGGCGTAGGCTATGACCTTACCATGCTGCATAAGGACACAACCCAAACCTACTCTGGATACATCACATTTCACGACAAACCTATCTGGACCGTCTAGAAGAGCTAAGACTGGGGCTAAGGTGAGTCGAGTTTTCAACTCCTGAAAGCTCTTCTCGCAAGGATCTGACCACAAAAACTTGACTTTATTTTGAGTCAATCTAGACATAGAGGATGCAATAGACAAAAATCCTTCAACAAATCATCTATTAGCCAGCCAAACCCAAGAAACTCCTGATGCCTGATGGAGAGACAGGTTTGGGCTAGTTTCTTACCGCTTCATTCTTTTGAGGATCTACTCTAATTCCATCACCAAAAATGATATGGCTAAGGAATGCAACTGACCTTAGCCAAAATTTGGACTTATTAAATTTGGCGAACAACTGATGATTTCTAAGAGTTTGAAGTACAATTCTGAGATTGTCTGCATGATTATGCTCACTACGAGAATAGACCAGACTATCATCTATAAAGACTATGATGAACATGTCTAAGTACTTCTTGAACACATGATTTATCATGTCCATGAAAGCTACTGAGGCATTGGTAAGACCAAAGGACATGACTAGGAATTCAAAGTGACCATATCCGGTACGAAAGACTATTTTTGGAATGTCATATTCTCTGACTCTGAGTTGATGATAGCCTAATCTGAGGCCTATCTTAGAAAAATAGTTGGCACCATGAAGTTGGTCAAACAAGTCATCGATTCTGGGAAAATGATACTTGTTCTTGATCGTAACTTTATTGAGCTGACAAAAATCAATGCAAATTCTAAGAGAACTATCTTTCTTGCACACGAATAAGACTGGTGCACCCCACGGGGACACATTGGGTCCGATGAATCCCTTATCTAAGAGATCCTTCAACTGCTCTTTTAGTTCTTTGAGTTCTTCAGGTGCTATTCTGTATGGAAGAATAGATATAGGTTGAGTATCTAGAAGAAGATCAATGCCAAAGTCTATTTTCTTTTCGAGAGGAATTCTTGGAAGATCTTCAGGAAAGATATTTGAATATTCATTCACTACTAGGACTGATTCAATACTGGGAGTTTCAGAACTAGCATCCTTAACTCGAACAAGATGATAGACACATCCTTTAGACATCATTTTCTATGCCTGAAGGTAGGAAATAAGCTGACCTCTAAAAACTGAAGTACTACCCCTCCACTCTAGGACAGGTTTATTTGGAAATTGAACCTAGACTATTTTGTTTCTGTAGTCGACTGTGGCATAGCAGGAATAAAGCCAATCCATGCCAAGAATGACATCAAAATTAGTCATCTCTAATTTGACTAAATCTACTAAAGTGACTTTCTGAACTACCATAATCTAGCAGTTCCTATATACCCATTGGGATATGATGGTTTTACCCACTGGGGTAGAGACTGAAAAGGGCTCTGCTAGAATTTCGGGACTAATTCCAAAATCAAATGCTATATATGGAGTGACAAAAGACAAAAAGCTCGTGGATCTAGCAAACCATAAGCATGCACATAAAATATCTGTAACGTACTAGTAACCGTATCAGGAGAATTTTCTTGATCTTGCCGGGACTGGAGAGCATAGAGTCTATTTGGGTGTTGCCCACTAGTAGCACTGGAAGTGGCACCCTATTGATTTGGGAGACAGAACTAAGCTGAGGAATGGTTTTGCTGACCTGATAACTTAACTGGGGACAATCTCTGACTTTTTGGCCTGGCTTGCCACATCCAAAACAAATATCTCTACTAGCTCTGCAATTACCCTTGTGGTGCTTACCACATGTCTGACAAAGGGGATTAGTTCGGGCATTGCTGACACTTCCCTGAGACTTAGAGCCTGGTGCCCTATCACTATTTCTATCCCTGAACTTAGGACATGGAGCACTAGCTGAAGAAGAAGCTAGAACTAATGACTTAGGAAGGAACTGAGAGCGGTTTACTCCTTCTGATTTGGACTAAGCAAAGTTAAAACTACCTATCTTTGCTCTCTTATTTTGTTTCTCCCTCATCTTAACCTTTTAGTCTTCTATCTGCTCAACATGAGTCATAAGTCTAGCTAAAGTCATGTCACTATTCAACATTGCAGACCTACACTAGTTGACCATACTATTGTTCACCCCAGAAACAAATTTACTCATCTTAGCCCTGTTATCTGCAACCACATGAAGAGCATATCTGGCTAATTAAGTAAACTTAAGAGAATACTCTTTCACTGTCATGTTGCCCTACCTGAGTTTGATGAATTATAACACATTAGCCTCTCTCAGCTCTTAGAGAAAGAATCTATCTAAGAATACAGTGACAAACTCCTCCCACTCAATAGGCCCTGCATCATCTGGCCTTTCTGACTTCCACTATTTAAACCAAGTGTGGGCAACATCCTGTAACTGGTATGCAGCTAGCTTAGCACTCCCGACAGGAGTAACCCTCATGATGTTTTTAACCTTCTGAACCTGATCGATGAATTCCTAAGGGTAGTCATCTAACTTATACCCGACAAAGAATGGATGATTCATTCGGTTGAAATCCTAAATCCTGGCTGCAGCTGAATTGGCGACTGGGTTGGCCGGAACGACAGCTAGTCGTTCATTCTAAGCAACAACTGACTAAGCAAAAGAGTAGTGAATGCATCTCTGAACTCTGCATGAGAAACATGTTTACCCAAAGGTTCTTTGGCCTGAGGGGCTGACTAATTTCCGTTTCTTCTTTTAGGAGGCATGTTCTGTAGAAGAAAGAGAGAAATAAATTAGACTGAGAGAATAACTTGAGATATGCTCACTAGCATGACATGAATGCTGAAAAAAGGGAAAACTATTCCTAAAATATCTTATAGTCTCATGTACATAAATGTGGCATACAACACACCCATGAACACGACTCTACTAGATATGGCTTCCAGACTTTCTAGGACTCTATTGAACCTTAGGCTCTGATACCAAGTTTGTAACGCCCCAAATATAGTATTCGGAATGCTACACAGTGCTTACGACCCTGAAGGACCACAAGCTAACCCCTGATTGATATATGCACCTATATACTGTATAACATACTAAATATGATGCGGAAATAGAGGCTGAAAGAACATAAGGTTCAAAACTGCATGACTGATAAAATATAAATCTGAGTGGGGTAATAAAATACCCAAAACTAAAATACTGTCTGAACATATTGTAGTCTGAAAAGCCTCTAAAACATAACTATTTAGATAAGGAGTTAATGGGACATATCCCCCACTAACTCTAACTTATAAATTAATTAATGAGATAATAGATAAATGATCATGTCCTTGAAAGATGAGGGCTCACTGCTAACTCTGACTGCTGAGACTGAAATTCTACTGATGCTCTGGAACTCTTACTTCTGAACCTAAGGTATAAGACACCATAGCGCAAATAGTCAGTACTTTGAATGTACTGGTATGCATAGAAGGTAGGCTGAATGCATGGGGTTCATATGCATGAACAATATTGGCTAACTAATAAATATGAATATGAGAATGAATATATGCATGAATACGTCGTAACTATATCTGAGATCATGATAATATGAATTTACTAATAACTAACATGATTGATAACTGAATTCTGATGACTGATATAACTGATGACATGAGTGACTATATCTGACAGTCCCAAATCTGATGGAACTAGCTAAGTTTTGTATTATTTTGAGTTGACTATATCTGACAGTCTTGAATTTTGTAGAGCTATCTGAGTTCTATTACTGAGACTGAATAACTGTATCTGATAGTCCTGATTTTGTAACTAAAAATGTGAGAAGTAGTTATCTAAACAACATGCCCCTAATACGCCATTATGGCTGAGTTGAGGTCCAATCTGTAACCCTAATTGGAAGGGTGTCAATACCGCACCACTGGTAAGGATAAGCTATGGGTGACCCTCATCTGATAGTGTCCCTATAAGAGAATGGTGGGGCCATCATCTGACTGTCCTTATCCACCTCATCAACCCTCATCTGATAGTATTGATGTCTAGACCTAAGCTGGCTACATAGTTCTAAAATGGAAGGATGACTTCTAAGGATCACACCCTTATCTGACAGTGTGTGTTCCCATCCTTGGGTTCACTCGATTCTAATTCCTACTCCCATCTGAATAGAAACTGATCATGGATTACTGAACTGGACTGAATTAACTGAGTTTCGTTGACTGACGAAATAGTACTGAGATTACTGTATTACTGAGCTTTCCTGAGTCACATGACTGTCGAAGTTTTATGGATCATGGCTTAACTGAGGATATCGTGAAAACATGACATGGACTCTCGGCACACAGCTACATTTTTTGGGTACAAGTACCCCCCAGGACTCAATAGAAGGAAACTAACAAAACATGACTTTCTTGAGTACAGGACCAACATCAACAATACATAATCCATTGGCTAAGACATTTCATCAAACACTTAACATACATAACTTGTACATGAAGGGAGATTTCATATTATCATACTAGTATGGCACTTTTCCTTCACATAGTCATTTGATCAAACATAGAGGGGATCATGCTATGGTTAAACAATCATCAACACGTCTAATAATCAAGGATACATCAATAAACTTGTGAATTGAAGTGTTTATAATAATACCGCATAATTCCTCACATACTAAAATCAATTCTTGTAATTAATAGTCTATAACATGAACTGAAACTAAACAACAACATAAACATCACTTTTCAATTCAATCAAATCATGAACATTCGTAAATATACAAATCTTTGAATTTGAAATGAGATTCTTGAGCTTCACGGGTGAAATAGACCCATGAATCAACACATGACATACCTTAGTTCTTGATTTAGCGAAGATTGACGGAGAGACTTTCTTGAAATTGAATCCCTAATTGAAACCTTAGTTTGTTCTTGAGAGAAAATTGAGAGAAACTACTATATTTTAGATTCCAAATAGCTGAATCTCGTGTTAAAGGGCCTAAATTGGGGTTGGAAATTGACCCTTTTAACCCTGGACACGTCTTTTAAATTGGTGAAAATTTCCTGACCTGAACCCCTGTCGCGACGTAGCGCTATTATATCGTGTCACTAGAATTTGACAATTGGGAAATAAGGAAATGGAACGACGTGGATCCATCGCATTACCACTTCATTTGCGACCTGGAAGTTTGGCGTGATGCGGAGAAATCATGCTGGGACACTGGAAAAAGGACAAGTGCTAGTTTATCTTGTGGTACAGTGCGCCACTGACCAATATGGCGTTGTTTTATGACGGGGACTTGAAATAGTCATAACTTCTTACTCGATTATCGAATTTAGGTGAATTTTGTATCGATGGAAAGTTTATTGAATTTCCCATATGACAAAAAGTGAAAATCTTTAAAATTCTCCATGAAATAAACATCATTCAATTTAGAAGCTAAAACTTGACATTCTTGAGATAAAATTAGTTAGGAAACTTTGGGGTATTACAGATCTGATACCAAATGATACAAGAATAACCAAGGAACACACGAAACACACTCCAAAAATAGTCCACAACTTCAAGGAATCAGAGAACTTTTTAGAGACCACTCTCGAATTCAATAAATAAGAGAAGAATGAAGAGATTACAAGTTGTTTAACACACCAAGGCAGCCAACAACCAAACTAAGTTACAAAACAAGAAGAAAAACAATATTATAACAACAAGAACTTCACGAGTTACATTAACATGAACAAGAGAGCCAACGGTTACAACAAATACTGGGATAAATAGATAGATAAAAATGATATAATCTTAAGAACTCAATAACATATCACACTCTTGGACCCTTAACACTACACCCAACAATCACATATCTCCTATGAAGACACAAGATCATAATCCACCTCTCAAGCACCAACGTTTCTAATCAAAATGCAAACACAAATGATTCCACACTTGCACTCACCCTAGTTATGATTTAGGACTCTCTCTCTCTCAAGAGATATGTTCTTTCAATATCTTTTAAACAACTCAGGAAATAAAACCCTACAATGTTTTATTTACACTACATTACAAATAGTAGACAAGATGACAAAAAAAACCCTAAAGCCGGCCATTGAATGCACCATAGGGATGGTTTTTGGGCCTTTTTCACATTTAAATTTGTGCACTCTTTAGGTGGTCTTCAAAATACTCAAAAAGAGTCCATAACCATGATCGTACCTATACCATCCTCTCCATATTGGGAGGAATTTGACCATAAATTCACGGCCTCATCTCTTTTATAAAGACCATAACTTGTCTTTCACCTTTTGTAGATCTAAAGTTCACTTTTCTTGTTTTAACAAAAGATGAATGGGTAAAGAATCAACAAGAACACAAAAACAACTTCCAAGAACACAACAACAATATAAACCAATACCCAACAACAAGGTTTCCCACATGGACAACTTAGCACAACAACAACAAGTCACGGCCCACATCTTGTTCAAAACAACAATTTCAACAAGTTCAAGATTAAATACAGATATAGACACCTTTAGTGTTAGTAAATCAAGAAACTAACACAAGAAACACACTAGACAAACAAAAATATTACTAGATCTAGACACATTAAAAAGTCTCAGCTAAGATGTAACAACAACTCCAATTCTCGACCAAGAACAAGAACAACTTCTACATTTTTTTGTATTTTCAAGCAAGCTTGCCCGAGATTGATATTGTGGGACCAAAATCAAGCCATGCTCTGATACTAAATGATACAATAATAACCAAGAAACACACAAAACACACTCCAAAAATAGTCCACAAATTCAAGAAACTGAGGACCCTTTTAGAGACCACTCTCAAATTCAACAAATAAGAAAATAAATGAAGACATTACAAGTTGTTTAACACACTAAGGCAGTCAACAACCAAACTAAGTTACAAAACAATAAGAAGAAGAACAATATTATAACAACAAGAACTTCACAGGTTACATTAACAAGAATAAGAGAGCCAACCACTAAAACAAATACTAGGGATAAATAGATAGACAAAAGATGTTATAATCTTAAGAACCTAAGAATATGTCACACTCTTGGACCCTTAACACTACACACAAAAATCACCTATCTCCTACAAAGGCACAAGTTTGGAATCCACCTCTCAAGCACCAATGTTTCCAATAAAAATCCAAACACAAGTAATTCCACACTTGCACTCACCCTAGTTACAGGTTGAGACTCTCTCTCAAGAATATATTCTTTCAATATCTTTTAAAAAACTTAGGAAATAAAATCCTACAATGTTATATTTATACGACATTACAAATAGTAGACAAAATGATAAAAAAAAGGCTCTTTTAATGAAAGGTCTCCAAAAGCCGCCCATTGAATGCACTATAGGGATGGTTTTTGGGCCCCCTTCATACTTAAACTTGTGCACTCTTTATGTGGTCTTCAAAGTTCTCAAAAAGTATCCATGACCATGATTGTACTTGTACCATATAAGGAAGATGTAGTAGATTTTATAGCTCGTTGCCTATGTTGCCAGTAGCCAAAAGTCGAGCATTTAAGACCAGGTGGTTTGCTTCAGAGATTATCCATTCTTGAGTGGAGCGAATGAATCACTATGGACTTTGGGACTAGTCTGCCTCGTACTTCTCATGGTTTTGATAGTATTTTGATCATCATGTATTAATTTACCAAATTTGCTCATTTTATTCCAGTACAGGTTTTCTTTAGTGCTGAGAAGTTGGCCCGTATCTATATGATAGACGTTGTCACTATCTAGTTAGTTGGTTTAATGTTTCGAATATTAAACCTTGAGGAACATACTTGGTTTATAAGTCCTTATATAGGGTTCGAGTCATTCAGGATTGACTTTGAATGGCTCAGAGTAGGCAAAAATATTATGCGGATCGTAGACTTCGTGCCTTGAGATTCAGTATTGGTGATCAAGTTTTCCTTTGTATGTTACCCATGAAAGGTATGATGAGGTTTGGGAAGAGGGGAAACTTTAGCCCCAGGTATATTAGAGTTTTTGAGATTCTTTGGACTATTGGTGATGTGGATTATGAGTTGAATTTTCCCCATACCTATCATTTGTTCATCCAGTTTTTCATATTTTTATTTTTCTGCTCTACATCCCCGATAATTCTCATGCTATTCATTGGGATTCAGTTTAGTTATATGAGCAGTTGTCTTTGTTGAGAAGCCAGTCTCCATTCTAGCTAGGAATGTCAGACGATTGTGTTTTAGAGTTATTCCTGTAATTAAGGTCTAGTGGAGGCATCGGCCTATAGATGAGTCTACTTAGGAGGTCGAGTCTAATTTGCATAGTAGTCAACCCCATCTCTTTGCAGACTCAGGTATTTCCCTTGCCTTTAGTTTGAGAAAGAAATAGATTCTTAGTAATGGATGATGTAGTATGACTTTTTGGTGATTTGAGTGGTATATTTATTTGTATGATTTGACCCTTTTACCCCTATTATGGTATTTCTAGGGTGTGGGAATGATTGACATGATTCCCAATTCATTTTATTATGATTTGTGTGAGTTTGTGATAGTTAGTTGCTTGAAAAGCCTTATTGTTGACTTCGATCAACATTAATTGATCTGTGTGTTGGATGGCAAAACAAACTGTGCCAGCTGATCTGAAAAGTCAATTTTAGGTTAGTAGAAAGTTGGTATGGTTTTACGACTTTTATATCTCACTTTGAACCTTGATTCAAAAAGTTTTGAAATTAGATTTTAGAGGTCAAATTTGTGAAAATGATGTTTTTTCAAAATTTTGATATCGCTATTAAGTCTGGAGCATCGAATTTGATAGGGTAGCATAGTTCATTTGCATTCTTGGGATTCTATATAAATCCTGAGAGGTATGTGGAGACTTAAAATTCTCTAAATCTCCAACTGGTGCATGGCTGTTGGTGTGACCGCTAAAGCAACCCTTTGGGCGCTTTAACGAAGGGCACTTTAGCGTCCCTTTGGTGTTAAAGCGACCTGACTGCCTAGAAAGTACCGCTAAAGAGGTAACCTGGGTGCTTTAGCAGACTGTCATCCTGGTATGGGTACCACTTTAGCAAACTGACATATTTAAATACTCATCTTTCGTGATTCTTCAATATTTTTGTGACTGGAGCTGGGATTCTAGTTTCTGAGCATTTTCTTCGATTTCTATGCTTGGGTAAGCTCCAAATCCCTATTTTACTTCCTTTTGTTTGATTATTATCATCTAAACTTTGTTAAAACTTGGATTGAAAGGAGAAATTTGGGGATTTCGGCCCAAAAGGCCTAAAAATAGTATTTCTTTTATTTAAACCCTAATTTCAACCCATTTTCAGTTGGGTTTTCTCCTATAAGTTCCTTTAATCTTGGGAAATATGTTTTTTGACAAAAATTTTGGTTTTACCCTTCTTTTTTAAAAATCCGTTTTGAGGGTCTATTTTGACCCTAATTCAAAAGTGGGCAACATGGGTATCATTGACTTCCTTTTGATGCGTAGATTCTATATGTATGTTTTAGTTGATTTTCGATCTGTTCATGAGGGAAAATCTCCATACTGAAGTTTTGGGAATTGGTTTTCCGCTTTCGAGGTAGGTTATGGCTTAACTTTTTTCAAACTGGATTGAGTAGTTAATAGTAATGTAAAAGCATGCTATGGGTGTGGGGTTGTATCATAGAAAATGTGTTAGGTGATTCATGTACCTGTATGTGGGGCTACATGGATAATATTTGGTGGTTTTGAGACATTTTTGTTGTGTGACCGTGTAGGGTCTTATAAGATGTTATAGCTTAGTATTGATATATGTATATTTGGTTGTACTCTTTTTGTGGAAAATGCCTAGATTTTGAGATTCATCTAGTATCAATGATATTTGTTTGCATGTTTTACTTGATGGTTTATGAATTATATTGGATCATGGATGGTTGGTTCATTTGAGTGGATTTTTGGCTCACTTGGCTAGTATATTAGTTGGATATTAGATAATCTCATTTTTTTTGTTGTAAGAATTATATCCTCATGTCATATTTAATTATAAAAGTTTGGTACCACCATAGAAATACTGGAAACACAGGCTTTTTCTGATAGAATATGTGGCCTTTAAAACCTTTATCGATGGATGTGTCAGAGAGTAGATATGGATATCGTATTGGATATGGATTGTATATAGGTTGATGAATCCCCCATAGGTACTACCTCGAGAGCACAACTCCGTAGGTGTATACAGAGGTTGTGCGACAAACTCATGCATCACATCATCATCATCATCATCTTCATTGCATTCCATATATTGTGCTTATTTTTTTATTGTGTTTCTGTCCTTGACTTGATATCTATCCATTTTCTCATCTTCTTGTACTTGTATTCGGTGTATGTGTATATTTGTTCTTCTTTTCCCTACCCATATTTTTTATATGTGTATAGTAAAACTATTAGTGGAGATGGTGTGGGCTACCATTTGGGACATTTTTTGATTGCAAGTGACGTGCCCATGGTTTGTGTTTTATATGCTTTATTTTTTACTTTACTCAACCTACCTATGATACCTACTGAGTACAAGTGGACCGTACTCATCCCTACTGCGCCCTTTTGGTTCAAATCTAGGTACAAGTGCACCTCATGATAGTTGATTTAGGAAAAACTTAGAGCACATTCAAGGTAGTAGTTAATCTATGCATCCGGAGTCATACCTCTTCCTATCTAATTCATATAATATTTTGTATTCATAGATAGTTGCTCCTTTTTAGATATCCTGTGTATTTTTCCATTCAAGTTGTACTAGTTAATTCTTATAATGTGACACCAGGTTTTGGAATATTATATGGTATCTTGACTATGTATTTCCGCCTTTACTATATATGTGTGGTTTGACTCCGTTCTAAGTATGTTTCCTTGGGTTTTGGTACTGATTTCTTATTCATATCAATTTGGATGATAGGTTTACTTGTCAGGGCTTGCCGTGACAAGTGTCATCATGACCCTTGGTTTTTAGGTTGTGACATTTCTATCTAGGGTCATGTCCTCAGTAAGCTATAACTGCTCCATGCCATGTCTAATCACCTCCTTCAAATATTTCTTCAAAGTATCTCTACCTCGCTTGGAATAATCCATAGTCTACCTCTAATACCTCCATATTGGGACATTCATGCATCTCCTTATCATATGTACAACCACCTAAATCTCACTTCTTGCATCTTGTCTTCCACTGGCATCACTCCCACCTTATCTCAGATAACCTCATTTCTAATTCTATCTCTACTAGTAAACCCCCACACCCATTGTAGCATCCTCATCTCTACAACTTTTATTAATGGCCAACACTTCACCCCATATAACATAGCTGATCTAATTGCCACTCTTTAGAACTTGCCTTTAACTTTAGGAGGTACCAACTTATCACACAAGACTCCGGAAGTGAGCCTCCATTATCCACCATGCACCAATATGGTGAGTGCCATCCTTGTCAATCTATATATTTTCATAGATCATAGACCCAAGATACTTGAAACTATCCCTCTTTTGATGGCTTGAGTATCAAACTTCACTTCCATATCAGCCTCATGCGTCACCTCACTGAACTTTCACTCCAAATATTTCATCTTAGTCCTTCTCAACCTAAATCTTTTAGACACTAGGGTCTGTCTCCAAACCTTCAGCATTAACTCCTCCGTAGTTCTTATCAATCAAAACTATGTCATCTATAAATAACATACACCATGGCACCTCATCTTGAATTTGTTGCATCACTACATCCATAACCAAAGCAAATAAAAATGGGTTAAGGGTCGATCCTTAGTGCAACCCCATCAATACGAGAAAGTGCTCTAAGCTTCCTCCCAAAATTCTAACATGAGTTTTGAGTCCATCATAAATATTCTTAATCGACCTAGTATTCACCACTGAACACCTCTAGCCTCCAAGCACCTCCATAGAACCTCTCTAGGAACTTTAGCATAAGCCTTCTCTAGGTCAATGAACACTATGTGTAAGTCCTTCTTTCTCTCCCTATACTGCTCCACTAGTCTCTTACCAGATAAATGGCTTCTGTAGTCAAGCATCCTGGCATGAATCAAAATCGATTCTTGAAAATGTCACAATCCCTCTCAACCTCAACTCCAGCACCCTTTTCGAAATCTTCATAGTGTGGCTTAACAACTTGATACTCCTATAGTTGTTGCAATTCTGAATACCACCCTTGTTTTTGAAAATGGAATCATCGCACTCCATTCCAAGATTTGGACATCTTTGTTTTCCTGAAAATGACATTAAATAACTTGGGTTAGCCACTCCACTCTTGTCCTGCCTGTGCTCCTCCAAAAGTCCACCAGATCTCATTTGCACTAGTCGCTCTTCCCCTACGAATAGAACCCTTAACCTTCTCGACCTTAATTTGCCTATAATAACTATAATTGTGATGGCTCTCTAAGTACTCCAAGTCCTCCAGCACAATGCCTTTGTCTCCTGCTTTGTTTAAGAGCTTATGTAGTATTATTGTCGTCTCCTATTAATGAGTACCTCCCCTACCAATACTTTGTCAGCGTCACGCTTGATGCACCTCACTAGGTCAAGGTCACGAGCCCTTCTCTACCTAGCCTTAGCTAGCCTATATAACTTCATATCCCCATCTTTATCCTCTAATTATAGGTAGAAGCTTTCAAATGTTGTTGTTTTAATGCTATAACCGCTAATTTAGCCTCGTTCCTAGCCATTTTATACTCCTCATTCCACCAACTTTACTTAAGCCCCCTTCTTTGCCTCCACTTTTCCTTGTATTTCTCCATTCTACCACCAGTCCTCTTGATGACATCTGGCAGATCGACCTCTCGAGACACCCAACACCTCTCTATACATTTTCCTAATGCAACTAGCATTTTTATCCCACATATTGTACGCACCCCACTACTCTCTCAATCCCCCATATACATCAACTTCTCTCTTATCTCTAAGGCACTGGTCATAGTCAAGCTATCCTATTTGATCCTAGGTCGATCATCCTCAAACTGCTTCCTCATCTTCATTTTTATATCCATCCATCACCAAAAACTTATGTTAGGTCGAAAAATTTTCACTTGGGATAACCTTACAAATACCACTATCCCCCTTAATAACTATTAAATATCTTATATGTATCTGCATTTTTATTGATGTTACACAAAACACGAAAAATAGTTATTTTAATGTTATTTATCAATTTTCTCTTTTCCTTCCTTAATTCACCATCCTTAAACTATGCTACTATCTCCCAAAAAAGGGCAGTCTGGTGCTCTAAAGCTCCCGCTATACATAGGTATCCATAGATACTATTCCAGTAACCAAATATCTTAAATAGTATAAGCAGACATGAAAATGGAAACTTCTAGTTGCATTTGTAGAATATTTAGGAACTGGCATGAGAATGGTTCGGAATACATGACCCATTATATTAAGTCATAAATATAGGAAATGTAAGAGGAACAAGAATATGGTAGTGTGAGACAAACAGAATATTTGAAGTGCCATACTAACTGGTTGTAATAACTTAATCAATCAAGAAACTACCAGTAAAGATGACTTGATGTGTAACATATATTAGAATATCAGCACGACAAGTATATACAACATCATCAGCATCAGGATCTCCAAAGATCTTGTGTATATTATCAACAAAATAGGTGTGAATATAACATAGAGAATACACCTGAAAACTAAAGAATGGTTTTGGATGTATCTTAGCAACTTACATTTGCCTCAGCAGCTGGACTCATCTTTTTGTTTACAGAAAAGGCACCACCAAGAACAACAATTTGTCCAGTGTTTTTAACAAAAGCAAGATCTGATTGAATGGCCTATTTCAATATGCCATTTCACTAAACAGTTTTCTATTAGGTTAAAATCTACTCATTTTGTTTCAATTTATGTGGCATAATTTGATTGAGAACAAAACTTAAGAAAGAAAAAGTTTTGGTATTAAACGTGCCATAACATTTGTCTGACTATTACATGACTTTTAGAACTTGGCAACTTAAACATGTCATTACATTTGTGTGTCTATAAGAACTTAAGTTAAATTGCTTTCGAATTCAGAAATTGCATTCTGCTCGAAATAGACTAAAAAGGAAATGCTACCAATAAACTGCAATGGATCTAGTAATATTTAATTGGAAGATTACATACTTACTAGTGCTATATTTTTTAGGGGACCCAAAGCTACAACAGTAACCTTTCCAAGGTATAGAATAGCTTGTTGAACGAGAATATCATCATCATTCTATTCAATAGGCTTTCAATTTGGTGCAGGAAAGTTTTGTTGCCAAGTCCATCCGTGCCTTGAACAAAATCATCAATTTGAAGTTTTGTACCTTAATTTACATAAAATTAAAAAAAGTAAGTAGAAACATATTCATAAGAAAAAACATTTCTAAGTTTGCTGCCTATTCAGACTATTAATATTTCTCAAAAAAGGCTTGCATCCTATTTTGCTAAATATACTAGTACAACAACAACAACATACCCAATGTATTCCCATATAGTGGGGTCTGGGGAAGGTAGAATGTACGCAGACCTTACCACTACCTCAGGTAAAGCAGAGAGGTTGTTTTCAATAAACTCCCGGCTTAGGACCGATAACAGTATAATAAAACACAAAAGATAAGTACATATAAACTAGTACAATATGAAAAAATAATCTAACATCGCTAGACACAAGATAATACTATAGCCACAACACTACAAACAAGAAACTTCAGACACAAAAGAATGCTTCCCTACTGTTACCGATGCACTCCCACCCCCCAATCCTCTACCCTAATCCTCGTCCTCCACACCTTCCTAAATGTATTAGTAATCAGAAGAAAATCACATTAAAATTTAGCAAAAGGAAATGTTACTGGTAAACTATATGAGAATTCTGCAACAATCATTACTTCCAGGACTGATGTTGGAATAGATTTTTTTCTTATAGGGAGGAAAATGCAAGAAAATAAAATAAGAAGATCCAGCATACACTTCACTATTCTTTTATCATATTTCCTAACAATGCTTAATTCTATGGATATGTTTACTACTAAGTTAGTTATTGTAGGTTAAAAAATAAAATTCTAATGCTGTTAAGATAGAAGTTTGCTTTGAGCCACAACCTTCTTGGTCTTCCTAAGAGAGCATCTTCATTTCCACTTGTTATATGGAGCAAGATCGCTATTGGTACATGGAGGAAGCTCTTGAAATTTATATCATACACTTAGAATATGGAAGAAACATCTTGAAGTATTTTTCACAAACTTACTAAGCAAGATTTGTAATACGATCCGAGATACAAAACACCGTGGAATATTAAGTAACAAAAATTGAAAGCAAAGTAAAGATACAAGTCAATAAAATAATTATGAATAACCTAAACAGTAAAACAAAGAAGGAACATAGAACCCTAGATAGACGTTTCAGGCAACAACCGATATACGAGCATGATCACTTCCAAAGAATGATAAAATAGACCCCAAGATATAAAGAAACAAGCAATTCATGAAAATAGGCAATCATGAGTCAAACACAAACCAAAGATTCAATCGTGTCTCCAATGGAGTTTGCCAATCTTAAATATGCAAAAAAATTCTCATCCTTTTTCTTATTTCTTTTTGTTCTCCTACTTTTATCATTAGGGCAATTTTGCCAGAAGTATAAATCAATTTAATGCCTACACATTTACAATTTTAAATTATTGAAAAGATATCTAATTAAGCATGATCATAGAATTACTTAGCATAACATATATTCATGAGCAAATTATTAGTTTGTCTATCAAATATTCTGTTGTTGCCATAATTCTGCTCTTTTATCAAAAATCAATGATATATAATATAAATTTGAAATTTTGATAACAAAATTTTCATAATGTTTATGACTTATTTCTCTTTTATTCTAGAACTTGTGTTTGCCCCTCCCCTAAAATACTTCCCTGGTTCTGCCTGCCCCTATATCAATCAAATGGTTTGACAAGATGGAACTAATCAAAGAGCACGCTGTAGAATACTACTTGTTATACACTAGGCTTAGACTGCTGCAAAAGCACTACACTAACATGGTTAGTCATATTTGACACAAACACAGCAAAGAGATAAAGGCTAATGAACACAAAATATTGCTGAACAAGAGAGACAGAAGGAGATATGATGGTTCAGAAAAGTATGCTTACATCTAAGTTAAGATAAAGAAATTACTATATGTCGTCATCATGCCTTGGATCTCAACAAGTTGGTAAGATCGAAAAAAAGTATTTTTTATAAGGTAACGTAATTTCATTAATTAAGTGCCAATGAGGAACTTAAAAATACAAGAAAGAAACCAAACTTTCAATCTTCCATAAGTGGACATGCATAAAATACCTTTGCTAAACTACCACAAGCTCCACTTAACCAAAATCAACCCAACCAAGTTAAGAATTAAGGGAAGAGGGAATTAAGAAAGAGGAGAAGAAGAGTTGAATGAGGATGTTGAGCCAACGATTAGATTAAAAGAGGTCGACAAGGAACACTTTGTTGTGGAACTTGTCAACCCCGAGCCTTTGTTGTTTACTAACAATGCTAGCATTTTTCCTAGCACCAATAGTTCTCTTTTGCAAGGTCATAAGGAAGTGTTTTCAAATGAAAAGTATAGGAAACTTCCTCTTAGATATAAACTTAAAGGTCTAGATAAGTTCTTATTCAAGGAATCCGAAGTTGATAAAGACTTGACTCAAAGGAGGAAACTTAAAACTCCTATGAATCAATGGATAATTGATAACAAGGGGTAAGTATCTAACTCCGTGGACTGAAAGAAGGATTTACCTACCAAGGAAACTCCCACAAAGAGGCAAGAGGACCAGGCCTATTGGACCAAGTTGATGTATGGAAGGGAAGGTCCTTGTAAAGCACATATGGGGGACAGGAGAACGAGTTACTTCCAAGGTATGTACCCACCCCCTACTATTCTTAGTGATCCTTGGAGGCATGATGATATTTTCTCATATTGAGTAGGCCTTTAAAATTGATTGATATCATGTCATACCATAGGATTATTAGTGTCTCCAAGATTACATCATGGTATATGTCTTTTGTGCTTAAATTGTGTTGGTCTTGCAATCTAAATGTTCAATCTCTTTATTTCTTTAGAAAGAGTCGTTGGTGTGTACTTGATGTACAACTTTTATTTCCCAATCCTTTTCACACTTACGTAGTTGAACAAGTTAAAGTGATAGGAAACACTCTTAGGAGTATGCTGAATGTCATGAATAGAGATCACCTAATTTTTGGGTATACTATTTGTTTTGGAGTGAATTTTTTTTCACAGAAGCTTTAATTCCTCTAATAGCATGACTCTATTGGTGAATGCACTTCTTATGGGATGTTGCTTCAAGGTAAAAGATGTAATGTGCTTAAATTTTCTTGTCTCACCTTCTTGTATACTTATGTTTGAGGGTAATTTCGATGAGAATGATGTCCTTAACTCTTTTCTTTCTATCTTTTTGCCTATGATGATGGTCATGTTTGTGTTGAAAATATATTTTATATGAACATAGGTTGTCTTGAAAGGAAAGGTAATGTACATCCTAATAACTTGACTCCATCCTTTGTTGTTCAAACTTCTAGTGACTTGATTACTAGCTTTCTTGAGTACCTTGCTACTCTTAAGTGTTATTATATATGGAAACACCTTAGATGGGAATCATCTTCTTTATATCTTCCTTTACTACCTCTTTGCATTTGATAACGTCCATGTTGATATTGGATTTGTTTTAGATAGAGTTAGGATTCTTCGATTATCATCTTATGGTGAAATAAAGAAACACTTTTGTCATACGACCTTGGTGGTTTCTTTATTTCATAATGCTTCTTATATCCAACACCTTTGTATAGGATATAATGAATTTGTTTTATTTATAACAAAAGATCATTGGTTGTATGTCAAATGTGTGCCTCCTTGGCATGGAAATATTAATATTGACCCTTGTTCTAACCCTTGTGCTTCGAGAAAATAACAAATCTTCTTTAAGAAGTAGAGGATGATATAATCCAAAATGCCTCTGGACCTTTGGAAGGGATGATCATTAAGTTAGAGGTGTTTGACGACTCTTTATTGCTATCAAAAAGGTGCCATGAGTCTATGTTTACATATAAGAAGGGCCAAGAGGCCTTGGGAGGTCAAAAGGAGGAAAAGAAGAGCTTGGAGAAGCACTAAAGGGACCTGCAAAGCCACAGCGCATACAGATGGAGCACATACAGTCACAGATTCCCATTTTGACACTTCCAGTGTGACCTGCATCGCCACATGCATGAGCAGGTCACTAGTTTGCGTGGGCATGCTCCCAATTTGCTGAAATGGGTCACTTCTAGGCCCATAATTGTAATAATTAGCCCTAATCTATAAATAGGAGTTTCACTTTTATTTTTATACTAACTTTAATGCTAATGAACAATTATACTGTTATGGGTGTGTGTGAGCTTGGACTAGTTTACGTTGAATTCTCCTTTGGAAACATTGATTGCTTGGGAATTGATTCCCTTGTGGCCAACATAGGAGTTTAGGTGTTTGTAGGTAATTTGAATTGAGGACTAAGGGTTTAATATATCCTTTATTTGCATTTCAATTCCTATCTTGTGTCTAGCTTATTACTTATTTTTTCATCTATGCTTTATCTTTATTTCTCATATCGTAGTTAGTTTTCGTTACCGTAGTTTGATCTCTATCAGCTTTGGTCCTAGATTTGAACATCCGAAAGGACCAGTCTAGAAATACCTTTTTCTTTTCTTCTCATAACCACATACATGTCTAAGATCCCATGATAAACAGGATCAATCTCTCTGTGTTTGAGCTTTTTTCTTTTCTAGCCCGGATATTACCAATTATTTCTCCTCTTATTAGTTTTCTCTTATTATATTCACCAAATCGAAGAAATCTTTACCTTTAAATCAAAAGAAAAGGGAAGAGAGAAATTGAGAGGCAGAGTATGCACTAAGGCAAGTATATCTAGCATGGATCATCATCACATAATACACAACAGTAGTGACAAATACTAAGTCCCCTTTAACAAGTAAACTAGAGTTTCAACAATAACTAAAAAGCATGGAGTATGTGACATCTAAGCAAGTTAAAATGAGTATCAACGCATTATTGAACCTAGAGTTTAGGATTACATACAGTGATTGTAACATGAGAGCCTTCAGCCACTAGAATACCTATCCTCCCAATTGTCTCCAGCTGAATTATTAAGGCGTCAAATCAATAACTATGAGTATAGCTAAAGTAAAAAGTATATCGAATACACAACTACCATAGCCCAACTGAGTAATAAAGCTGACTCACTAGTTTGGTAGGAGGGATAAGCGATAATCGTTGGTAACTTACCCAAGATTATAGTGTTATTTTCTACCACATTGATGGTGGGATAACAATCCTGGGATAACAGATCCCCGGATAACTTGGTTTCTTAACCAAACAAGCCCTTAAATGTTACACTAACAAGAAAATAACTTCATAGAAATTTAGCAATTATCCAAGAACGGGCAAAATCACAAAATCATACTAAGCATTAGTCCAGAAAAAATGGGAACTTTACTAGATGTAAAGCATTTCTGGTAGCTAGAGTTGTGTAGATATTTTTGTATATTGTTGTAAGCTCGATAACATCAACTTCAGGTGATTGCAATGCCACAAATATTGCCATTGCATCATCTAAGCATATTCATAATAGCTCAATTAACTCAACAATACAATTTCCAAAAATTAATCTTGGAAAGTGTAATTCAGCTTAAAAGACATTAATGGTAGTTTTTATAGGAAATGGATTACACATGTTGACCCTGATGCAGAATTTAGAGAAAATGAAAACCCAAATAAATCATGGCAAATTCCATAGTAGCAAAGTAAGTAACAAAAAGTATGGAGAAAATGTTGGGATTTCAAATCTTTTTCAAAGTGCCTTCACATCTACAATACTATATGCATGAATAGAGGAAAGGGAAGATACCAATGCCAAGATCAATGTCAGTGATGATCTTCTTAGGCCCTGCAGCAATTTTTCTGAATTTAAATAGGAAGGTGAATGAGATCTGGGATTGGAGTGATGATACAACAAAGTGGAGATTGATATATTGATTTGAATTATTTGTCTTCATTGAGAGTCTAAAAATTACCTTTTCACTTTTTTACTTCAGTTGTAATTTTATTACGTTTTTATAATATTAAATGTTGATTATAATAACGTATATTGAAAATAAATAGAGAAGAAGTTTGTTAGGTGTAAAATTTATGAATTCTCCTATTTTTATGGAAAAAGTTTGTTTTCTTAATATTTTGTACGTGTTTTTCTACATTTATGGAAAACTAGTCACGAGAAGTCCATGCTGAGTACGGGCCCAACACCTATCCTAAATTGATATTATAAAATAACCATATCAATTAATATAACATCTTTACAACAACAACAACATACCCAGTGTATTCATACATAGTGGGGTCTGGGGAGGGTAGAGTGTACGCAGACCATACCACTACCTCAGGTAAAGTAGAGAGGTTGTTTTCGATAGACCCCAGGCGTAGAACCGATAACAGTATAACAAAAACAAAAGATAAGTGCAAAATAAACTAACACGGCTAGCAACAAGATAATATTCAACCATAAGATAATAATAAGAACTATCTAAACGAAATCATAGACATCACACAACACCACGAATAAGAAACTATAGACACAAAAGAACCCTCCTTTATTATTATCGACGCACTCCCACCCCCTAACTCTCTACCCCAATTCGCGTTCTTCACACCTTTCTATCAAGGGTTATATCCTTTTAAGTTGTAACTGCTCCATATCATGCCTAATCACCTCCCTTCAATATTTCTTCAGTCTACCTCTACTCCGCCTAAAACTATCCATATCTAGTATTTCACACCTCCACACTAGAGCATCCAATCCCCTCCTTATCATGTGTCCAAACCAATGTAACATCACTTCTCATATCTTATCCTCCACCGAAGCAACTCCCACCTTCTCCCGAATAATCTTATTTCTCACCCTATCTTTCCTAGTATGTCCACACATCCATTGCAACTTTTGTATCTCCGCTACCTTCAACTTTTGGATGTGGGAGTTCTTAACTGGCCAACATTATGCTCCATACAACACAGTCGGCTGGACTACCACTCTATATAACTTACCTTTAAGCTTCGGGGGCACATTCTTATCACATAAGACTCCTAAAGCGAGCCTTCATTTCAACCACCCTGCGCTAATACGATGTGTGACATCCTCATCAATCTTGCCATTACCCTGAATCATAGACCCCAGATACTTGAAACTTTCCCTCTTCTGAATGACCTGAGAGTCCAGCTTCACCATCACTCCATCCTCCTGTGACACCTCACTAAACTTACACTTCAAGTATTCTGTCTTGGTTCTGCTCAACCAAAATCCTTTAGACTCAAGCGTCTGTCTCCAAATCTCTAACTTATCATTAACTCCTCCCCGAGTCTCTTCAATTAGTACTACATCATCTGTAAATAACATACACTAAGGCACCTGCCCTTGAATATATTGCGTCAAAACATCATCACTAAGGCAAATAAAATGGGCAAAGAGTTGATCCTTGGTTCAACACTATCAGAACTAGAAAGTTCTCAGAATCTCCATATACTATCCTCACACGAGTCTTCACCCCATCATACCTGTCCTTGATCAACCTAGTGTACGTCACGGGCACCCCTCTAGCCTCCAAGCACCTCCACAGAATCTCCCTCGAAACTCTACCATATGCCTTCTCTAAATCAGTAAACACCATGTGCAAGTCTTTGTTTCTCTCCTGAAACTGCTCTACTAATCTCATCATGAGGTGAATGGCTTTAGTGGTCGAGTGACCTGGCATGAAACCGAATTGATTCTTAAAGATATTCATGATCCTTCTCAGCCTCAACTCTATCACTCTTTCCCAAACCTTTATAGTATAACTCAACAACTTAATGCCTCTATAGTTTTGTAACTTTGAATGTCTCCCTTGTTCTTATATAATGGAACCCTTGTACTTCTTCTCTATGTTTCTAGCATCTTTGCCACCCTAAAAATGTTAGGATTTTAAAATATAAATAAATTTATTTTTTAGAGCAATTTTTGCATATATTCTTTAATATTTTAAGTTAACAATTATTGTGATTTATTATTCAAATATATAATTTTATTTTAAAAATTGAATTCATGATCAAAATTAAACTCTACAAATGTATAAATTATTAAAGAGTGAAAAATAAAATTTAATGGGACTATATTACTATTCTTCAGATAACACAAGTTCAGTACATGTTATTTTTTGTCTCAATTTATACGATACAAATAGATTAGATAATCAATCATACTTTTAATATATTTTTAGATTTTTTAAGTTGTTAATAATATTTTTTATGTAGTTTTCAAATAATATGTATTACTCTTCCTATTCAAACTCTTTGTACGTTGATCGTCAATTATATTTTTAAAACAATTTAAGTTTTTAATTATTGTGATTTATAATGCGTTTCTTCTATTCCAATTTAAGTGATACTGATATAATTTCGAGAGTCGACCAAATATTTTATATCTTTTAATTTTGTAAAGTTGTTAATTACTGTGATTTATAGTATTTTTTTACATATTTTTCAAAATATATAACATATTATTTTTTTAGATATTTTAACCTGTTAACTATTGTAATTTATAATACTTTTTATGTAATTTTTAAACAATATATATTACTCTCCTTTTTCAAATTTTTGTGGCATTGATAGTCGATTACATTTTTAAAATAATTTAAGTTTAAATTATTGTGATTTATAATACTTTTTCTTCAATTCCAATTTAAGTATCATGATACTTATATGACTATAATAATTAATATGAGTGATATAATAAAGTCACAATTGGGGTAGCAAAATAGACATGTCTTAATGACTCAAAACAAATAATTAGATGTGATATAACAATAAAAAATACTTGTGAAATTTTTTTAAGTGGGTCTCATATAAGACGTCAAGTTAATTTAAAATATCAAGAGTTAACTTCTCATTTTATTTCTTTTTACCTTTTTTATTAAATGTTATTATTTTTTTAATACTTAGATGACTGAAAATAATTAATTAGGGGTGATATTTAATAAAGTTACAATTGAAGCAGCCGAAACAGACATGTCATAAATGTCTACTTTACTTTTTTATTAAATATTATTAATTTCTTAAAACATAAATGACTTATAATGAGTAATTAGAGATGATATAGTAAAATCATGGAGTAAGCCGCTGATGAAGCAGATAGGAGAAGCAAACATGTTGACGGAGGAGAGTTGTTTGCTTCTGTTGCATTTTGCCTCTTATTAGATAGTAAAAAAATTGGCTTTCTAATGTTGGCAAATAGTTGAATTTTCTTAAATATATGAGAAAGGTTAGTTTTCTAAGGTAGGAAAATTATTTTTATGAAAAATAATAAATAAACTATAGGATTATATGAAATACTTTTAAAATATTAATTAGTATTCTTTTTTATTTATAAATTCTCTACTTCTATATAAATAGTCTTTTAATTGTAGATTCTTACTTGTCACGATTGTGATGGTAATATTTATGATTAAAGAGATAAATTTGCTTATGATTTGAGGTAAGTTTTCAGAAATTTTAGTATATTTCTAAAGTTTTCAATGATAAATTCTTTATAGACAATTTTTATATTATTTATTATTAAAAAAATGAATTTACTTGTGATTTGAGGTAAGTTTTCTCAAATTTTAGTATAAACTTGAAGTTTACAATAATAAATTATCATTTATTCTTGATAGACAATTGCATATCCAAGTATATATGTATGATATATTTATTTATATATATATATATATATATATATATATATATATATATATATATATATGTATGTATACACATACTTATTTAGGCATACCCGCCTCGCGTGTGTACCTCACTTTAATGAGTTCAAACGTTACATTAAATACAGTATTTGTTTAAATAATAAAAATGAATAAAGTAATTAAAATTAACATTTTTTAATATGTAAAGATGGAGATTTTATCTAATTAGTCCGTGATATAAATAATGTAGGTGAAATATATTGGCAGTCTCTTAAATCACGATTGTTGTCTTCAATAATTCGATGATTAGTGCTTGATAACTCATATAAAGTTATGCAATTTGACTTTGTTTCGTCTTAAAATGAGAAATTTAACTTGTAGATTTCATACCACTTCAATCCTTCTTCTTGATGAAATAGTTGGGTTGTCTTTTCTGCCATGCTAAAGATGGTCGTGCTCTTTCTCAATAATTCACCCATAATTTCAAAATTAATTAGTTCGTAACATGGATCTAGAGAAACAATAAAACAATGTCTTAGACAAATAATCGTAATATTTAACATGGTTTGGTCAAGTGAGCTACATATTAAAAAATTAATATTAAAAAATACACAACTTATTGAGAAAATAATCCCACACTAATCAAACAATTCCATTAAATTTCTATGTGAATGGTAAAACAAATTAAAATTAGACTAGAGTTTTATAAAGTTGGTATGTTCTTTTATTAAAATTTCTTTTAAAAAAAATTGAGTCAACTAAACTGTAATATTACCTTTTCTTTAGCTATTTTCTTGCACTCAATTGTTTTAAAAAAATTGTTTCAAGATGTATTTCAAGATAAAGAAAACCTAACAAATAGAAAGTTAAAAATTGAAGTATAATCAGATTGACTCAAATAACTTGCAACAAATTGATGAACAAGGCTTTGAGATAAAGTTATTGATGAATGAATAAAGTGTTGCAGTTAAGATAAAGTCAAATGGGTTCATCAAGTGTTTCCAGCAATGAATGACTGAAACATCACCCTACAAAATGAGTACTAATGTCTTTCTTAGTGAAACAAATTAAACCAATTCCTGAACAAATATGAGCAAAAAGTGATATATAATTACTACATGTATAGTCCTTCTGGCACTCCCTCTTTCTTCTTGTATATCATCTTATCTTTTGTCATCTTAAAATTTGCATGAGTCACCTGAAAAAGAATAGAATAATTCTATCAACATCTATAGCGAATGCAAACTATTAGTATTAAATATTTTACTGCACCCTTGCAACATAATTTTTACAATCCATATGAGACATGAGGATCAATCTGTGACGACCCGAATCAGGGCCTAACCATGACGGTTATCTCAAGTCTAACAAGGACTAGAGACCACCCCCTGTACCTAACCAAACATAACACCATATCCTCCAACGTTGGATGAATTTTGAACATATAACAAGATAGCATAAGATAAGCTCAAAAAATTTAAGACATGAATATAACCGATAACCGGTAACCAACCAAAAAAATCAACCATCATCACCCAAGTCCATAGTAATTAACAAAGCCTTCTAACAAAATTAAAATCAATAAATTTTGGAACATGCCCCCGACTCTGACAATAACAATGCTAATATGAACTCTTCAATTCTAGTCTATAAAAGGAAACTGATGAAATAATCAAGTCTTTTGGAGAATGAAAGCTCACCACTTTACCACAACAACCGATGAATCGAGCCAATCCATCTAACATTGCGCTGGAAAAGTGGAAGTATCTCAGGTGCCTGCATCATATGGGGATACAGCATCCAAAGACGATTAGTGGATTGATCACGAGTATGTAACTCAGGGTTAGGGGATAAAATAATGCCATGAACCACATTTCAAAATCATTAAAGCCAATGCACATAATCATATATATATACATACAAACATTTCATGCCGGTAAAGGAAACAAGACTTAACATGAGGTAAAAACTTTATCTTGGTCTATATTGGTCAACCTTCATAAATAGGCACCTACGGGCTATATATGTTCAATTCCCCCTGCTGAAAGGGTCCCAGTGTGTGTTAGCTGACCGAACCGGAGGTATCAAGGAAGACCAGCGAATACCCCGACCACACGTCAGTCAAAGATACAAATATATCAATAGTGTGAACTATGCACACAGGTCATCAAGACAAAACCTCACATCCACAAATATGAGTTTCCAGTACACGTCATCCAGGACTGACACCTTCACAACTTTGCTACATAACCCCCATTAATCCCAATTTAAAGCAAGTTTCATATAACCCATTTATCAAACAATGAACTAACTTTTAAGGTACTTCATAGGTATCGTCACACCCTTACATTTGTAAGCTTATCTTTATTCTATAACAATCACATTAACTTAGGGGAATGCCCGACCCCCTTTGTTCATTAAATCAAATTATAGCCAACAAGGCTTTCAAAATCCATATTCATTGTCTTATCATTAATGCAATGCAATAATGTAGGTGAGTAATTCAAACCAAGTGATAATTTCACAATTCAAAGCCAATTGCACAAGTGGGTTGAGGGGGCACAATTCAAAACCACTTCCAATTTCAAAACATCAATTTTGGGGAAAACCATGACCCCATTATTTATTCACCGTTCCCATGCACCCATAAGTTCAAAACCAACAATAAAGCATAAACAATCCATAATAAATCAGGAGAAACAATTCAAGAATCAACCATATCAAAACCCCAACCACATCAAAACCCACAATCAAAACCATCCAATTAAATTATTTAAATACATTTTTTTCATAAAGTAATATTTAGGGAAGAGTAACATGCCTGAAATATCCAAACTTATGGAGAAAATCAACCCTTGAGCCCTTAGATGAACTACTTCTTGGAAACCCTAAGTATCTTGATCTTAGAGAGTTTAGAGAGAAGAGAGAATGTTTTATTACACTATGAATGAGAAATAACCCCTTAAAGTTCTTTATAGATATGGGGTCTAAGTAAGGGAAAAGAAAAATTGACCAAAATGCCCATAATGAAAATATTGGAAAAATACCACCCAGTCGCTATGGATTTTCGAATGACTCATTAAGGCTCCTTATGACTCACCTTCTCGAGTTATCGTCAAGACAGTAAACCTAAGCACCCCTACTAGTTTGGTAATGATTCATATCTTATGACTCATAACCAGTCCCAACGACTCACATGCACCACCCGTCATCAAGACAAAAACTTTTGAGGCACACACTGATCACCTTACGACTACCACTTAATGACTCATTATGGAACCTTACAATCGTAAGGTCCTAGTCGTAGTCATAGCAGAAAATCTAGGCCTACCTATTGTCCAGGATACAATTGGGTCCTTAAGACCCATCAAGACTCCCTATGACTCATAAAAAGAGTTGTACTCTGGGGAGTAAAGATAAAATTTCAGAAATTTTTCAAGGACCAAAAATCTGGGGTGTTACACTCTCCCCTACTTGGGATCATTCATCCTTGAATGATGAGTCAAGGTATCCCTTAGCATGATTTGACATGGAAACACACCCACTCTTACCTTTAATAAAGACAGAAAACAAAGATATCAAGGAATTCATAATTTTCTTTAACAAAGTTAGAAAATAAAGATGTTAGGGAATACACATACCACTCATACGATTATCTAGAGCAAAAAACAAAAATGAGTATTTGGACTTTATGTCATCTTTGGCTTCCCAAGTAGCTTCTTCACGCTTTTGGTTCCTCCATAGAACTTTACCAAAGCCACGTCCTTAGTCCACAATCGATGGACTTACTGATCTAAGATCTTCATCGGGACTTCCTCCATGACAAGGCGTTCGAAATGCCCACACTATCTAAAAGAACAACCAAAGAAGGATCACCCACGCACTTTCTCAACATCAACACATAAAAGACCAGATGAATAAAACCCAAACTCGAAGGCAATTCATATTTATCATCCATATTTCCCACTCACCTCAAAATATAATATGGAACAACATTACGAGGACTGAGCTTCCTCTTCTTTCGAAATTGCATTACTCTCTCTATGGGAGACACCTTTAAGAACAACAAACCTCTTTCTTCAAACTCCACGTCTTTTCGCCTCACAGCTACATAAGACTTTTGCTAACTTTGGGTAGCCTTAAGCCTATCCTGAATCACCTTCACCTTCTCCATAGCTTGGTGAACCAAGTCGGGATCATACAACCTATTCTCACTAACCTTAAACCATCCAATAAGAAAACTACACCTCCTACCATACAAGGCTTCAAATAAAGCTATCCTGATACTCGGGTGATAACTATTATTATAAGCAAACTCAATGAGAAACAAATGGTCGACCCAAATACCACCTAAATCAATCACAGAAGACCTTATCATATCCTTCAAAGTTTGTATCGTCTTTTCTATTTATTAATTTGTCTGCGGGAGGAAGGCGGTGCTAAGGTTCACCTTAGTCCCCAAATCTCTCTAAAAGGAATACTAAAAGTGAGATAAGAATCAAGTACCTCGATCAAATATGATAAAAACTGGAGCACTATGCGACTTCATAATCTTCTTAATGAAGAACTTAGCGTAATCATCTACTGAATAGTTAGTCTTTACTGGCATAAAGTGAGAAGACTTAGTCATCCTATCCACGATGATCCAAATGAAATCAAACTAATGGTGAGATTATGAAAGTTCAATAACAAAATCCTTATGAATCACTTCCTATTTCCACATAGGTAATTCAATCTCTTAAGAAAACCCAATAGGCCTCAAGTGTCCACCTTCACTTGTTGACAAACCAAGAACTTAGCCACAAAATTAGCCACATCCCTCTTCATGTTATTCAACCAATAAATGTATATAAATCCATGGAATATCTTTATCGAACTAGGATGAACCATATACCACAACTCATGTGGACTATCTTAGACTACCTTTACATATAATTTAGGATCCATTCTTTGATAAATGAGTGATTTGGGTTAGCCAACAAGTAAAGATATTTTTCACTTGGAGAATATCAAGATGAGGTCTGGTACGGTCTAGGCTTTTTAGATGTTTGTCACCTATATTTGTGGAGTGAATGGTTCCAAAGTCATAATATGTCTTATTAAAGTATTAGTACAAGCATGTCATGAACTACAATGGAAAATTTGTCTTTCCACATACATCTATTAAAGAAGAAGATACAAGTGAACCACTTCTAATTAAGGATCCTAGTAGTTTATGAGCAAAAGAATTATTTGATTCAATGACAAGGGACATTGGAAAGATCACTCAATTAATCACTGAAAAGGCACCTGAGTAGTTGGAAAGACTATTAAAGGGTAATACTCCTCATGAAGATGGACCTAAGGATTTACTTTTGGAGGCAAAGCAAAATACTTCTAGTGATGTTGGTGTTGAGAAGTATAAAATAGAAGTCAACACATCCACTCCTAGTGCACAAAAATGGAAACTCTATGTCATGGGATCACCTATATCTTCATAAGGAATCCTAAGAATGTGTCCTAACTCTAATGAAATACACAAGTTTGAGAGGAGTTAAGGTGGGATAAGTGACAACTCTAGAATGGAAAAAAGAGAGGTTGTGTGGAGTTATGTGAGAGGTTTCATGACCTTATACTAACCCTTGTAACTTATTTTTTTTCTAGTTGTCTTAATACTTATTTAGGTGTTCTTGGAGGTAATCCTAATGACAATATTTAATATATGACCAACTATGAGGAACTTGGAAGGCTTGGAATAGGAGAGATTGTACTCCAATGATATTAATCAAGATGAAGAAACTTTATTTTATGAGCTATAAGTTATAAATTCTAAGTACTACCATTTATTAGACTTGGAAAATTATTGTGTGGCTAGTAGCCAATTGAGTGAGAGTGTGTCACGACCCAATTTCTTCAGGTCATTATGGCATCTACCATAACCCACCAGTAGGCAAGCCAACCCGTAGTACAAGACGTCTAGTAACGAACTACTCAATAATATAAGGAAAAAAATGTGGAATATAAAAAATAAAGATCATTACATAGAAGAATCCCAAAACCTGGTGGTATCAGTACAATAACTTCTAATATAAAAAGAGTACAAAAAGAAAATGTCAAGAGAAATACACTAATACAACTTATCTCTGAATAACACTTAGAGACTAGTCTAATACATAAGAGAGAGATAAGTAATACTCTAAATGCCAAGAGCTCGGTCCACGTCGGCCAAAATCCTACCTCACAACCCATCAACATCGGGAACATACAACCTCCATTAGTACCTTAAGATACCATCACCCCCAATCTCAAAAGCCACCACACTTCCCACATAATCTTTGATTTGTATCAAGATAGGATCCAACACCTGTGAAATACCCTTGGTTCTGGTCTTTAAAAATCTTTTGAGATTAAGCCGTTTGGTCATCATACGACTCAAGCTTACTTATCATATAATATGGGTATGATTTAGGGATCTTAGTCGTATATTACTCAATATGCTTTTGGTTGTTTTCTATCCAAGGTACGAATAGACATCATAAGAGTCGTGTGTACATAATATAAGAGGTAGGGTCCAAACCATATGTTGTTCATTATCTAGCCTTGATATTCTTCTTAGGGTATGACTAAGTGGGTACTTGTCGTATGGTGATGGTATAATTTGGGTAAAAGGAGTCATATATTGGATAGAATATGGAGTTCAATATTCTATCTTGGGTACGAGTAGATGGTACCACTCATATGATGTGGGTATGAGTGGAGGGGTCCAACCATACCCACCTACAAAAAATTTTACAGTTTAAGTTGGGGGTATTCTGGATATTTTTCCTCTTAACCTTTTTTAACCCCATAACTTAAAACACTATTGGGACTTTATTTACCCACTATTCCCAAATCAAACACTCTTAAATCTCTCTCAATCTCTTGGTTAAAAAAGAGGCTAAGGTTTTCTCAAGGTGGTCAATTAAGGCTCTCAAGGGTGGTTTCTCTCTATCTTCTTTGGTATATAAGGCGTGTTACTCCTCCCTCATTATTATTTTAAACTAAAAACATGTTTTACTTAATTATTTTCATGGCATTATTTTGGGTTTGTATTGGTTTTGAAATATAAGTCAGGGTTTTTAGTTGTTCTTGGTTGGATGATGTATTCCCATATCTTTCTTATGGTATTCATGTTATAATATTGGTTTGAACATGTGGTTGCGTGAGAATGGTTAATTGGTTCTTGATTTTTGTTTTGGAAAGTATATTCCCTCAATATGTTTGTTAAAATGCCAATGAGAATATTTTTGTCACATAGTTTCACTTTTATTAGAAACCTTTCATTACATATTATGGTAATGGAACCCTAAATATTTTTATTGAATTAAATGATTTGGAAAGTCCTTGGTAGCCATGGTTTTGATTTATTAGAAATTCTATGGGGTACATGGGAATCCCCTAAGTATTGGCTAATGATATTGGTTGCATTCTATACTCAGTATGACGATACCACTTCATAATGACTTGGTAATTATCTTTGGAATTGGTGGTTTGATTATGTGCTAAAGGATTTAAATGGGCAATAATAGCGGGTTGTGATAGCTAACTGTGAAGGTGTGAGTCTAATGGATGGATACTGGAAACTCATGTTTTTCAACATAAGGGTTGGTCATAGTGACCATATACTTGAGGGGTACATGAGAATCCCCTAAGCTTATACTTGTATATATTTATCATGGAGGGCAAAGGGTACACGGGAATCCCCAACACCTATGATATCTCCAATTCGTGCAGCTACATGCCCTGGGGACCGCTCAGGGGGTAACACTAGACCCATATAGCCTGTGAATGGTTGTAGTATGATCAAGATACACAGTACAGGTTAAGGTTTTAAATAGATGCTAAACCCGATTCCCTTTCCTGGTATGGTATATATATGTATATATGTATGTGATTGCATATGGTTATTTACTTTAGTTTTGACTGATGGCATTATTTATCCTTATTCCTGAGTACATAATAGCATTCACCTGCTAACTCATCTTTGAGCATTGTATCCCCACGCGATGTAGGAACAAACCATGTTACTCCTCCTGCTCAATGATCTTAGATTCAAAAACTTCTTATGATGGACTAAAGTGGTGAATTTCCATACACTAAAAGACTCTATTTCATGTTATGGATATCATTTCATACTTTTGGTTATTTCATAGACTTTTTTTTTTTGGTATGGTCAGGGGCATGTCCCAACTAAACGTTTTTTGTTTTTGGTTAGAGGCTTTGTGTGACTACTATAGGCATAGACGGTGTCGATACTGGTTTTATCCTTGCCATTGCTATTGATATTAAGGTCGACACTGATTGGACAATTGATTGTATTATTGGTTGGTTATGGTTATGGATTCTTTTACAATCTTTGAATATTAATTTTCTTGTTATATGTTCTAAATTTATCTGACATAAGGTACCGGGAGGTTATGATTGGGTATTGGGGGTGGTCTCCAGTCCAGGTAGACTTAAGGCACCCAAAATGACTAGTACCTAGTTTGGGTCATGTCATATTGGTATCAAAGCTTGGTTCATGGTCAAATGGGAGTCCACAAAGCCGTATCGAGTAGAGTCTCTTTTAAGGGCATATAGCATGCCACACTTATAAGGGAGAGGCTATAAGGCATATAGGAATGTTTCTCTTTCTTATGTTCTATTTTCAATCTGTAGAATCTAAGTCCTAAAATCTTTTCTTATTCCTATTTATTCACTTTTCATATCATGCCTCAATGATTTGAAGTTCATGGAAAATCCTCTATCCAAACTGAAGGCAATGATAATGGGACCCACTCTACTTATAGGGTCTAGACCGGGTCTAGGGGTCTAGCTCCTAATTGTTCTCCTAGAGTTCTAACAGCTCCCTCTAGTCTATCTCATACTCCTCAAGCTAAAGTGATAAATGCTAAGTTTTGTTAGTCTATTTACATGTTGGCATAGTTGGTAGCTACTTAATCTGAGCGTGGTATTTCTGTTACTTCATCTTCTGAGGCCATAAGGGTTGGCTAGTTCATGGGGTTGAACCCTCCAACCTTTACTGGTGTTAAGGTGGAGAAAGATCCTTAAGGTTTTCTAGATGAGATAAAAAAGATCTTTCATATTATGCATGCCACAAATATGGATGGTATGTAGTTTTCCACCTATTAGCTAAAGGATGTGGCGTACCAATGGTACAAGGAATGGGATCAGGCAAGGCGTGACATTATTGAGTCATCTTTATGGGAAGATTTCTCTAATGCTTTTTTGGACCATTTTTTTCCTCGGGAGTTAAGGGAAGCAAAGGAAAAAGAGTTTGTTAATCTAAAGCAAGGTAAGATATTTTTCAAGTAGTATGCCTTAAAATTTCACCAGTTGTCTCAATATGCTCTAAAGATGGTTACATGCATGAGGGCTAGAATGAGAAAGTTCACTTCTGGGTTGTCTAGGATATAGATATATCTAGGTTAGTTATATACATCCAATAGATAGAAAAAAAGAAGAAGAAGTAGGTTGAAATAGGGGAGAGGTAGGGAAAGAAGTTCAGGTTCTCTGAGCAGGGTGATGGCCAACATCAGAGTGGAAAGAATGGTGGGAAAAAGCCCAAGAAAAAGTGGTACAATTTTGGGTCTTACTTGACAGCTACTGCTCCTTACCCAAAGTTGTCGGGTGATAGACATTTCCATGATGGAAAAAACTTAATGCCATAGGGTGCCCAATCTCAGGCTAGTAGGGCCCAGTCAGCTCCATTATATCCTTCTTATAACTTTTTTGGTAGATTGTATCGGGGTTTCTGTGATAAAGGGAGGGACATGTGCTTCAATTGTGGTCAACCGGGACATATACTTAGAAATTGTCCTATTGGTAATGTTTACTCTAAGTTAAACAAGGTTCGATTGCTTAGTGTTCAATTCCAGCACCAAAGGATGCACCATCTAGTTTTGGCACTGGTCAGAACTGTCTATATGCTCTCACTAGCTGATAGAAGTCCAAGGCATCACCTGATGTCGTGACTAGTGTGTTGAAACTCTTTTCTTATGATGTGTATTATTTACTTGATCCAGGGTCCTCTCTCTCTTATGTGACCCCATTTGTGGCTATGCATTTTGGTTTTGGTCCAGAGTATGTTTCAGACTTTTTTTTGTTTTTACCTTAGTAGGTGACTCAGTGATTGCTAAAAGAGTCTATAAGGTGTGTGTGGTATCTATTGGCAGTAAAGAAACTTTGGTGGATCTGTTTGAATTAGATAAGGTGGATTTTGATATTATATTGGGAATAAATTAGTTTCACTCGTGCTATGCTTCTCTAGATTGTCGAACTCATAAGGTTACCTTTAAATTCTCTAATGAGCCAGTTATTGAGTGGGAGGGTGGTTCCCTAGCTCCTAAAGGGAAGTTCATATCATATCTTAGAGTTCAAAGATTAATCTCTAAAGGGTGTCTCTATCATCTAGTTCGGGTTAAAGATTCTAACTCGGATGGTCCGTCCTTGCATTTTGTCCTAGCGGTGAATGAATTTCCTGAGGTCTTTCCCGATGACCTTCCTGGTGTTCTTTTCGATCAGGAGATTGAGTTTGGGATTGATCTTGTTCCAGACACTCGTCTGATTTTTAATCTTTTTTATAGAATGGCTCCAACTGAGTTGAAGGAGCTTAAGGAGCAACTCATGGATCTTTTAGATAAGGATTTCATTCATCTTAGTGTGTCCCCGTGGGGTACACCAGTGTTATTCATGCGTAATAAGGATGGTTCCCTTCGGATGTGCATTGATTACCGGTAGTTGAACAAGGTGACAGTAAAGAATAAGTATCCTTTTCCAAGGATAGATAATTTAGTAGATCAGTAGTAGGGTGCTAAGTTTTTTCTCAAAGATTGATCTTCTATTCGGGTATCATTATTTAAAGATTAGGGAGGACTATGTCCCCAAAACTACCTTCCATACTCGATATCGGCATATTGAGTTTTTGGTTATGGCTTTCGGGTTAACCAATGCCCCGGTGGTATTTATTGATTTGATGAATAGGGTATTCCGATAGTTTCTAGACTTGTTCGTTATTGTCTTCATAGATGATATTCTGGTGTACTCTAAAAGCAAGGTGGATCATGCGAATCACCTCCGCATTATATTATAGACCTTAAATAAGCAGCAGATGTATGCCAATTTTTTTAAATATGAATTCTGGTTGAACGTTATCACTTTTTTGGGTTATATTATCTCTGGTGAAAGGATCATAGTGGATCCGCAGAAAGTTGTAGTGGTGAAGAAGTATCCTAGACCTACAACTCCAACCGACATTCAGAGCTTCTTGGATTTGACTGGCTACTATAGGAGGTTTGTTGAGAGTTTTTTTACTATAGTTTCTCCGTTTACTAAATTGACTCAGAAGAAGGTAAAGTCTTATGGTCTGATGCTTGTGAAGGGAGTTTTGAGAAGCTGAAGGATAAGCTAACTTCAACTCCTATTTTGACTTTGCATGAGGCACTGAGGGGTTTGTGGTCTACTATGATACATCTGGTGTGGGACATTTGCATTCTGATATGGTATGGAAAGGTGATAGCTTATGCCTCTAGACAATTAATGGTGCATGGGAAGAATTATCCAACTCATGACTTAGAACTGTTAGCTGTGGTATTCGCATTGAAAATCTAGCATCATTATTTGTATAGAGTGCATGTGGATATCTTTTTTGATCATAAAACCCTACAGTATATGTTTCCTCAAAAAGAGCTTAACCTCATGCAAAGGAGATGGCTTGAGCTCCTCAAGGACTATGACATGAGTCTTCACTACCACCCAAGTAAAGCTAACATGGTTATTGATGCTCTTAGAAGGTTTTCCATAGGGAGTCTAGCTCATGTGGATAAGGAGAAGCCAAAGTTGGTGAAGGATACTCACCATTTATCTAACCTTGGAGTTCGCCTATTGGACTCTGAGGATAGTGGTATGTTGGTATAGAAAGTGGCGGGGTCATATCTTGGTGTTGAAATCAAGGAAAAACAAGTATTAGATTTTGTGTTGATGAGGATCAAGGGTGACGTTGGTGGGAAGAAGGTTATGTCCTTTGATATTAGTGGTGATGGTATTTTACGGTACCAAGGAATATTATATGTTCATGATGTCGATGGGCTGCAAGAGAGGATCTTGGTTGAGATGCATGAGTCCTGCTATGTTGTGCATCCTGGTTTGACAAAAATGTATCATGACCTTAAAGAGATGTATTGGTGGAACAATATGAAGAGAAACGTGGCTAATTTTATGGCCAAGTGCATGGTGTGTCGGCAAGTGAAATTTAAACACATGAGGCCCAAAGAATTGTATCAAGAAATTGAGTTTCCTGAATGGAATTGGGAAATAATCAATATGGATTTCATTACCGGTCTTTCTCGATCTTGGAATCAATTTGATTCGGTTTGGGTAATCATGCATAGGATGACAAAGTCGGCTCACTTTTTGCCAATGCGGACTAACTTCTCAATTGAGGATTATGAGAGGTTGTATCTCCATGAGACTGTGAAGTTGCATGGGGTACCTATTTGTATCATCTCTGATTGTGGTATGCAATTTATATCTCACTTTTGGCGGTCATTCCAGAAAGGTTTAGGGACTAAGGTTAGTCTTAGTACTACTTTTCACCCGTAGTCGGATGGGCAAGTAGAAAGGACTATTTAGACATTGGAAAACATGCTTTGTTCTTACGTAATGGATTATGGTGGTAGTTGGGTTGAGCATTTTCCTCTTGTGGTGTTTGCTTATAATAATAACTACCACTATAGCATTGGGATGGCTCCCTTTAAAGCCATGTATGGTAGGAAGTGTAGGTTTCCTATTGGGTAGTTCGAGCTTGGTGAGGCGAATATGTTTGGTCCGGATTTAGTTCACCAAGCCATGGATAAGGTGAAGGTGATTCGAGATAGACTTAAGGCTTCCCAAAGTCTCCAAAATTCCTATTGGGATATAAGGCAAAGAGAGTTAGAGTTTGAGGTTTGGGATAATATGTTCTTAAAGGTGTCTCCCATGAAGGGAGTGATGCAGTTTGGTAAGAAGGTAAAGCTTAGTACCTACTATGTTGGTCCATGATTGTCTCGAGAAGGGATGGTAATGTCATGTATGAGTTCGAGTTGCCTTCTAGCTTGATCTACATTCACCCTGTGTTCCATCGCAAATTATGCCTATCAAGGATATTGGTATTTCAAATTCTATCTTATGAAGAGGTTCTGGTTGAGATCTTGGATCGGCAAGTTCATCGATTGCGGACCAAGGATGTAGCTTTGGTTAAGGTTCTCTGGAGGAACCACAAGGTTGAAGAGGCTACGTGGGAAGCGAAAGAGGATAAGTCTAGGTATTCGTTCCTATTTTCTGCCCCAGAAATTCATGCGAAAGGTATGTGTTCTTCATAACATCTTTGTTTTGAAGCTATGTTAAATGAAAGATTGAGGTCCTTGCATTTTTGTTTTCTAAATTATTTAAAGGTTAGAATCAAGGTGTTGGGGTGTAAATTGTGCTTGTACTGCCTTGGTCCATCATTCGAGTATGAATGATCTAAGTGGGGGAGAATTGAAACACCCTATGATTTGGTCCTTAGAAATTTTTTGATTTTGATCTTTCTGATCATCATCTGACTCAGGCTTATTTGTCATATGATGTGAATACAGTTTAGGGGTCTTGGTCATATATTACTCAGTATGGTTTTAGTTGTTTTCTGTCCAAGGTATGAGTGGACATCATAAGAGTTGTATGTACATGATACGAGAGGTAGGGTCCAAACCATATGTTGTTCATTATCTAGCCTTGACATTCTGCTTAGGGTATGACTAGTTGGGTACTTATCGTATGGTGATGGTACGATTTGGGTAAGTAGAGTCGTATGTTGGACAAAATATGGAGTCCAACTTTCTATCTTGGGTATGAGTGGATGGTATCACTCGTACAATGTGGGTACGAGTGGAGGGGTCAAACCGTACCCACCTGCAGAAATTTTTACAGTTTAAGTTGGGGGTATTCTGGACATTTCCCCTCTTAAACTCTTTTAACGCCATGACTTAAAACACACTTGGGACTTTGTTAACCCACTATTCCCAAATCAAACACTCTCAAATCACTCTTAAATCTCTCTCAAGCTCTTGGTTCAAGAAAGGCTAGGGTTTCTTCAAGGTGGTCAATTAAGGCTTTTAAGGGTGCTTTATCTCCATATTCTTCGGTATCTAAGGCATGTTACTCCTCCCTCATTGTTATTTCAAACTAAAAACATGTTTTACTTAATGATTTCATGGCATTATTGTGGGGTTTTGTTGGTTTTGAAATAGATGTTGGGGGTTTTTGGTTGTTCTTGGTTGGATGATGTATTCCCATGTCTTTCTTATGGTTTTCATGTTATAATATTGGTTTGAACATATGGTTGCATGGGAATGTTTAATTGGTTCTTGATTTTGGAAACTATATACCTCAACATGTTTATTAAAATACCAATGGGAATGTTTTTGTCACAGAGTTTGATTTTCATTGAAAACCTTGCATTGCATAATATGGTAATGGAACCATAAATGATTTGATTGAATTAAATGATTTGGAAAGGCCTTGGTGGCCATGGTTTTGATTGATTTGAAATCCTATGGGGTACATTGGAATCCCCTAAGTATTGGCTAATGACATTGCTTGCAAGCTATAGTTGGTATGACGATACCACTTTGTAATGCCTTGGCAATTAACTCTAGAATTTGTGGTTTGGTTATATGCTAAAGGTTTTAAATAGGCAATAATGGCGGGTTGTGATAGCTAATCATGACGGTGTGAGTCGAATGGACAGACACTGAAACTCATATTTGTCGGCATGAGAATTGATCATGGCGACCATAAACTTGTGGGGTACACGGGAATCCCCTAAGTTATACTTATATTTATGTATCATAGAGGGTGAAGGGTACATAGGAATCACCTGCCCCTATGATATCTCTGGTTCATGCGGCTACATGTGCTGGGGCCCGTTCTGGGGGTTACACTACATCCTTATAGCTCGGGGGTGGTTCTAGGACAGTTAAGCTACACATACCCATGTTAATGGTTTTAAATGCATGTTAAACTCGGTTCCCTTTCCCGGCTTAGATTATATATGTATATGTATGGTTATTCTTGCATATGGTTATTACATGGTTTCAAATGTTGGCATTATTTTATCCTTATCCTGAGTTAATTCTAGCATCCATCCACTAACCCGTCTCTTGGTGTTGTATCCCTACGTGATATAGGAACCGGCCATACTACTCCTCTTGCTCAGTGATTTTGGATTCAAAAACGGTTTGTGTTGGACTGAAGTGGTGAGCTTCCATACTCCGGAAAACTCCATTTCATGTTATGGATTTCATTTCATACTTTTGGTTATTTTTTGGACTTTGGTTTTGGCAATGGTCAGAGGCATGTCCTAACCGGATGTTCTTTGTTTTCGATTAGAGGCTTTGTGTGACTACTATGGCCATGGATGGTGTCGGTATTGGTGTCAGTCTTGGCATTGGTATTGGAATTGAGTCTGACACCAGTTAGACAATTGATTATATTGTTGGTTGGTTATGGTAATGGATTCTTTTACGGTCTTTGAATATTAATTGTCTTATCTTGTTATATGTTCGAATTCACCCGACATAGGGTATACGGCGGTTATGGTTGGGTATTGGGGGTGGTCTCCGGTCTCGGTAGACTTGAGGCACCCGACACAACTAGGTCCTGATTCGGGTCATGTAAACCTTCTTTTCTTTTACCGCAACACCAATACATGACTACACCACCTTCTTCAGATTCCAAGAGATGAAATCCAAGATTATCCAATTGGTGAATATCCTTTACCAACTCTCGCTTCTCTGCATCCACATAAGATAATCTTCCCATAGACAAGCTGCTAAGATCATCTACAACCACATTAGGTTTACCTGGATCATAGTGAAGACTCATGTCGTAGTCCTTGAGAAACTCAAGCCATTTCTTTTTCTTGAGATTCAACTACTTCTGGGTGAAAACATATTGCAAACTCATATGGTCTAAGAAGATGTCAACATGAACCCTATATAGATAATGGCGCCAAATCTTCAAAACGAAAACCATAGCTAACAACTCCAAATCATGAGTCAGATATTTCTTCTCATGCACCTTTAACCACCTAGAAACATAAGCACCCACCTTACCATGTGCATCAACACAGCTTAGTCCCACTCGGGAAGTATCACAATAAACAACAAAACCATCGGTACCCTCGAGCAAGGTCAAAATCGAAGCCGAAGTTAACTTATATTTCAACTTCTTAGAACTAGCTTCACAAGCATCGGACAATATAAACTCCACCTTCTTCCAAGTCAACTTAGTAAATAGGGAAGAAATAGATGAGAAACTTTCCACAAACCTCCTATAATAACCGTCTAAACCCAAAAAGCTACGAAAATTGATTGGATTCATGAGTCTAGGCCACTTCTTAACCACCGCAACTTTCTGTGGATCCACCCTGATCTATTCACTAGAAGAAACATGACCCAGATAGGTCACAACATTTAACAAGAACTCACATTTAAAGAACTTCTCATACAACCGTTGCTCTTTCAAGGTTTGCAACACAAGGCGGAGGTGATTGACATGATCCGTCTCACTCTTGGAATACATCAAAAATTGATTAATAAATACAATTACGAACAAATCTAATAATTGACGAAATACCCAATTCATAAGATCCATGAAGGACCCTGGGGTGTTAGTCAAACCAAAAGGCATCACCAAGAACTCAAAATGACCATACCAGGTTTGGAAAGCAGTCTTAGGGATATCCACCTCCCTAATCTTCAACTGATGGTAACCCGACGGAAGATCAATCTTAAAGAAGTACTTAGCACCCTAAAGCTGGTCAAAGAGATAATCAATCCTAGGAAGTGTATACTTGTTCTTCATAGCCACCCTATTCAGTTGACGGTAGTCTATACATATCTAAACAGACCCATCTTTCTTACGCACGAAAAGAATCGGAGCACCCCAGGGAGAAACGCTAAGGTAGATAAAACCCTTATTTAGAATATTTTTCAACAACTCTTTAAGTTCTTTCAACTCAATTAGAGACATTCTATAGGGAGGTATGGAGATAAGACGAGTCTTTGCAAGAATATAGGAGCCCCAGCAAGATCATTAGAAAAATCACAGACCATAGGTAATGATTGCAAAGAAGTACCTTCGAATCTTGAATCCTTAACGTGCATTAAATGGTAGAAAAACCCATTAGAAACCAATTTCCAGGATGTAAGATAATAAATAAACCTTCCCTTGGGGACTAGAGAACTACCTTCTCATTTAACCATCGTCTTACTCGGGAATCGAAAACTAAAACTGACCCTTCGGGTTCGACAATCAAGGGATGCATAGCACGAGTACAACCAATCCATACCCAAAATCACATCAAAGTCTAAACATATCTAATTCAATCAGGTCCATAAATGTCTCTCTACCACTATTAGATACCACACAACCCTTATAGACTATTCTAGCTATGATAGAGTAACAGGGGTAAACATAAAAAAGAGATCCGGAATACACTCAGAATCAAAACCAAAGTGAATAGCCACATAAGGGGTCACATATGAGAGAGTAGATCTGGGGATCAAGTAGATAATATACATCATGAGAGAAGAGTTTTAGCGTACTTAACAATATCAGGTGACGCATCAAAATCCTTAAGTGTCAAGAGCATACAAATGATTTCGACTTTGCCAGAGCTAGAAGTAGCAGCTTTTTGTAAGAAAGCAGAAGAAACAATAATCGAGACTGTATTAGCCTCGGTAGTAACTTTTCCTGAAGGATAGTTCCTCTAAATATAGGAAGGTTTGCCACATCTGAAACACTTATTCCTTCCCTCATCACAAAATCCATGATACACCTGCCCACAGAAATGACAAGGGAGATAAGATGAAGCCAACTAAACCCCCACAGTCCTGAGATTGGGCACCTTGTGCCTTAAATCCACTGTTTCTATGACAGCGGTGATCACCAGATAACTTAGGATATGGAGTACTAGCCGTAGAATAGGAACCAAAATTAGCCCACTTCTTCTTAGACCAATGCCTGCCATCCATGCCACTATTTTGCTGGCCATCACCCTGCTCAAAAAATTAAGATCGCTTATCTGCCTCTCCCCAATATCTGTCTATTTTTTATTCTCAGCCTCTACTTGTTGCATATACACCACAATCCTACAGATATCCATATCACTATCAACAAAGTGGCCTTACACTCCAAGACTAAGTCTCGAGACAAGCCCAAACCAAACTTCCTCATCTTATCCCTCATATTAGATACTAGCTTAGGAGTATAAAGGGATAGCTGATGAAACTTCAAGGCATACTCCTTCACAGACATCTTGCCTTGCTTCAAATTCATGAATGCCCTAACCTTCACCTCCCTCAACTCATGAGAAAAGAAGCAGTCAAGAAAAGCACCAGAGAAATCCTTCCATAAAGCCAACTCTGCATTATCTCCTATAGACTGATCCCACTCTTCGTACCACTGATACACCATATCCTTCAACTGGTACATAATGAACTCCATACCTTTAGAGTCAGAAGCATGCATCACACAGAGAATCTTCTCCATCTCATCTGTGAACCCTTGAGGATGTTCCTTAACCCTAAAGCCAGTAAAGGTTGGAGGATTCAACCTCATAAACTGGCAAACTTTAGTAGCCTCAAAAGATCTTATAGTAGAATGAATAGGACCTGACTAACATGATTGAGATATCACCAACTGGGTTAATAGACAAATAGAATGATGAAACTCAGCATTGGTAATATCTCCATAAGGTGACCAAGCAGAAGTGTTACCAATGAGAGAGAGGCCAGTGTGGACCAGTGGAACTCTATTAGGGAAATCAAAAGTAGTGACCCTAGACCGGGTCTGAATTCCTTGAGTAAAATGATCCCCCTCTACATTACCCTCAAGAGGGATAGAGGAATTTCCACGAACATCAGATCTTCTAGGAGGCATGATCTAAAAAATGGACAAATGAGAATTAAAGAAGATTTCAAGACCTTAGATACCATAGCCCCATCATAGATTACAAGAAAGGAAAATATTCTTAAATGCCTTGTAGCCTCCCCCTTATAAGTGTGGTGTGCTACACATATATAAGAGAGACTACTCGATACGGCTTTATAGAAATACAAAGACACCTAACCTTCGATCTGATGCCAACTTTGTCATGACCTGAACCATGAACTATTCGTAATAGGTATCTCAAGTCCAATAAGGATCGGAGAACACCTTCTGCACCTAACCAAATAGAACACCATATCCCTCAATGTCAAATAAATTCCGAACATATAACAAGATAGCATAAGATAAGATCAAAGAATTTAAGTCATGGCTATAACTAATAACCGATAACCGACCAAAAATAACCAACCAACATCATCCAAGTCCACAATAATCCACAAAGGCTTCTAACAAAACCAAAATTAGTAAAGTGTCGGGACATACCCTCAACTCTAATAATGACAATGACAATGCTAATATGAACTCTTCAATTCTAGTTTATGAAAGAAAACTGATGAAATGACCATGTCTTCTGGAGAATGAATGCTTACCACTTTACCACAACAATCAACACACTAAGACAATCAACCTAACACTACACAGGAAAAATAGGAATATCTCTGGTTCTTGCATCACGTGGGGATACAATATTTGAAAATATTTAGTGGGTTGAGCACTTGTGTGTAACTTAGGGGTAGGGGATAAAGTAATATCATAAACCACTTTTCAAAATCATTCAAGCCAATGCGCATATTCATATACATATACACATAAACATATTATGCCGGGAAAGAGAATAAGGCTTAACATGAGGTAAAAACTTTATCTTGGTCTATGTAGCTCAACGGTCATAAAGAGTCACCCATAAGCTATATGAGTCAACTCTCCCTACTGAAAGGGCCTCAGTACGTGTAAGCTGCACGAACCAGAGGTATCAAGGAATACCAGGGAATGCCCCAACCCCATGTCATCCAAGATATAAATATATCAATAGCGTGAACTATGCACATAGGTCATCAAGACCAAACTACATATCGACAAACATGAGTTTCCAGTGCAAGTCATCCAAGACCCAAACCTTCAAGGCTTCGCTATATGACCCCCATTAAGCCTAATTTAAATCAAGTTTAACATAACTATTTATTAACTAATGAACCAACTATTAAGGCATATCATGGGTATTGTCATACCCTTACACTTGCAAGCTTATCTTTATGCCATAATAATCACATTAACTTAGGGAAATGCCTCGACTCCCTTTGTTCATTAAATCAAATCATAGCCAACAAGGTTTTCAAAATCCATGTTCATTATTTAATTATTAATACAATGCAATAATATAGGTGAGTAAGTCAAACCAAGTGATAATTTCACAATTCAAAGTCGATTGCATAAGTGGGTTGAGGGGACACAATTATTCAAAACTAATTCCAATTTAAAAACATCAATTTTGGGAGAAACCATAACCCCTTTGTTTATTCACCATTCCCATGCACCTCATAAGTTCAAAAACACCAATAAAGCATAAATAATGCAAAATAAATCAGGAGAAAAATTCAAGAATCAACCATATCAAAACCCTCAACCACATCAAAACCCATGTTCAAAACCATCCAATTAGACCATTTAAATACATGTTTTTCATAAAGTAATAATTGAGGAAGTGTAACATGCCTGAAATATCTAATTTTATGGAGAAAAATCAACCCTTGAGTACTTGGATGAACTAATTCTTGGAAACCCTAAGTATATAATCCTTGAAGAGTTTAGAAAGAAGAGAGTATTTTTTATTGCGTTATGGAGAAATAACCCATTAAAGTGCTTTATGGACGTGGGTTATAACTAAGGAAAATGGGAAATTGACCAGAATGCCCTTAATAAAAGACTGGAAAAATACCATCCAGTCGCTATGGGTTTTCTAACGACTCATTATGGCTCCTTATGACTTTTCTTCTCTAGTTGTAGTCAAGACAGTACCCGTGGGTACCCCTACTGATCTGGTTATGAGTCGTACCTTATGGCTCATAACCAATCCCTACGACTTGCATGAACTACCCATCATTAAGACAGAAACTTTTGAGTCATACACTGATCACCATATGGCTACCACTTAACAACTCGTCATGGGACCTTACAACTCGTGAGGTCCTAGTCATAATCATAACAAAAACTCCAGGCCTACCTACTTGCCAGTATATGATTAGGTCCTTTAGACCCATCAAGACTCTTTATGACTCATAAAGAGAGTCATAGTTTGGGCAGTGAGGATAAAATTTCAAAAAATTTTCAAGGACAAAAAATTTGGGGTTTTACACAACCAGTCAGGAAGTTCAAATCATATATTCCTAGTATACTTAACCTCTAACCACTTATAAGTTCACAACATTAAAGGTATAAAGAGTATGTTATGCCTCTATTTTACCTATCGAGACATAAAAATATCGCACATCAAAAAGAAATTTTTGCTGAAATTGACAACTTTGACTTACACCAAACAATTTCCTCCTAACAATTTAAATATTCCATGTTTTGAGAACAAAACTTATTCAACTTGTCTTCTTAACAACCCAAGTCAAAGAGAGGGTTATAATATACATTTCCAATGGGATTTATCCCAAGAAACTAAGTAAGTCATCTTATTTGATACACCAGCTAAAAATCATATGCAATTAAAGTTGTTCATTTGTCCATTTTCACAGTTCTTCTATTGTATGTCGCAGGTCCAGGGGAGTTCAGAGAAAATATAGCATAATAATCAACAACAACAATGACATATACCCAGTACTATCTGTTATGATCCATTTTTGAAAAGTCAAAAATGTTCCACAACTTGATGGAGAAAATGAAAGAAGAGTCTATTTGATTTTATTTTTGAAAATTAATTTAGAGTCGCCACTTAATTTTAGGAAAATTAAGAAACTATATACAATTTTGATTTTGAAAAAAATACCTTTTAAAAATAATCAGAGTCTAGGTTAGGGTTAAATTAAAATCGAAAGAAGGAGCTAGACACTTTTGAAAATTCACAAAATGTGGTTCCCGACAGATTAAACTTATTTGGCTAATTCTGAAAAATCTTACGTTACTTGAAAAAATCTTATTTTTAAAAATAAATAAAATTTATTAGAACTTGTCCATTCATTTTATTCCAAAGTAATAAAATAAACTAAACATCGAAGTTCCAATATAATTCTAACTTTAACAATTTATCCGAATTGAGATTTTTGGAAAAAATAATTAATTCAAATTCTTAAACATGAATTCATAAAACTTTCTAATAACTACGAAAGAATATAGAGGGTTCTTGAGTTTTTTTTTCTGAAAGTTTAAATTTACCTAAAATAGTAGATTAAAAATTAAAAATATTAATAACCAACATAATGAATAATTTCAATATAATTTTCTCTCCCGAGGATTCATCTAAATTAGATTAAATTAAAAATAAATAATCAAATCAATTACAAGAAAACAAAGGAAGAAAAACTGAGAATTCGGCCCCTTTTTGGCCCATTTCAAATATGGCAAGCCCTTTGGGCCTATTTTTATGGGTTTTTTAGCTCTTCACATTTTTGTATAATTGGTGTATACATGAATAAAAATCAGTCATATACATATCCTTTAATCCTCTAGCTGTATATTAGCACTTTTTTCCTCATTATCACATGTATGTCCTATATATTCATTGTATAATAGTGTATATAATCCTTGTTTCTTCATGAATTTTAGTCCACTTCGAACTTGTAGGAGGCTTGGACTCGATAATGCTTGAATGCAAAGGCAATAGGAGTTCGAGGGAACTCGATGAGGAAGTTTATGCATAAATGGAGAAATTGAAAAGAATTAGTAAAAAGTCAAAAGAGATAAAGTTAAATTCATGTAAATATCATACAAGTTGTTGAGTCAAAAAAGGACATCATATGTGTACTCATGTAAACATTATACAAGCAAAAAGTCTAACTTGACAATTTCACCATGTGAAAAAGCAAATCAGATTGAATGGTTATAATAAAAATTGATTAAAACTGAAATATGAGTTAGGATAGTGGCCTGTAACATGATAAACTTATGGAGAAGGGAAAAACAAAGGTAAAACTATAAAAGAAACAAGAAGATACGAATGCAAGATTAAGAAACACAATAAGCAGCAACTATGTTTTGGACATCAAGATACGTAAGAAACAAGAAACTATGACTATAGGATTAAGAAACACAACAAGTAACAACTAGGTTTTAGACATCAAAATATATAATAAACAAGAAAATATGAACACAGGATTAAAGCAAGCGTTGAAGATTGATAACATGTTCTACTAATTGAGTAGTAGTTATATTTTCTAGTGTTACTAGCTTCATCTAACTGTTTGCAAGCTAATTTCTAAACAAATCAAAAACTAAAGGAGGTAGATTCTAACATACAACTAAAATAACAACAAAAAAAAAATAAACAAAGGACAAGAAGATTCAAGTGACTACCACCATTTGCTTCTGATTTAAAAACGTCAAGGAAAAATAAAACTTGAACCAAAATTCTCACAAGTCCAGGTTGGGGATAGAAGCCTAAATCCTAACCAAGTAGAGAATTTTAGCCCATTTTTGTTCGGAAAAAAACCTTTCGATTGTGAGAGGGAGGGATTTATATAGGAACCCCAAAATCCCATTTCTTGAATAATTGCCAATGTGGGATGTAGGGATGTTTGAAAATCCCTAATGGATATGCTTCTAGATAGATGGTGTAAAACTTTCATAATAATTAAAAATAAAAATAAAATGAATTTTGGAGGAATATTTAACGAAACAACGCTTTCAGAAGCTTCCAAAACTTTTGATGGTATAATTCACATGCCTAGCACCCTGAAACTCATATGGTGATGAAGAGGAGAGAGAAATTAAATGAAAAAGGGGAAATTGAACTGGGGCTAAGGGTTTTAATGGGTTGAAATCATTGTCATTTATGCATAGGTTACAGGATTTAGGTCATTGGATTGTGGTACGGGTTAGTCGGGTTTTGTTGTGGGTATTGTTGTCCGTTGTTGATATAATTATACATTGAAGTTGTTGTGTGTTGAAGTTGTAGCTGATGTATGTTGTTTTTTGGTTATTTGGGAAGAGAAAGATATAAGGTGTATGGTGTGGGTTGGGTAAAAGGGTTATTGGGTTTTTTGGGTCGGTAAAATTAAAATCAAATAAGCATGGGTTGGGTAATGCTGGAGGAGGCTGGTTTGGTTTGTTTAGACTATTTATTAAATAGTCTTAGATTAAAATTTCACTCAATTTATTTAAATTTTAGTCAAATTAAAAATTAATTTGTCAATTGCGATACAATTGCGGTCAATTTATGATCAAATTTAATAAATTAAAATTAAATTTGATACAAATTAAGTACCAATTTAATTTCAAGTTTCTTGGTTAAATAAAATCTAAAAAATATTTTCTAAATAAGTTATTTTTTAGGACAAATTATTTTTAGATTAAGATTTTACCCATTTGAATTAATTTTCAAGCTAGCCATTGGTTAAAATTTAATTCCCATAAAATAATTATTTAAGTAACAAAATTATAAAAAGGGCAGCCCGATGCACTAAAGCTACCGCTATACGCGGTGTTCAGGGAAAGGCTCCACCACAAGGGTGTATTGTACGCAGTCTTACCTTGCATTTCTGCCAGAGGCTATTTCTAAGGCTTAAACCCGTGACCTCCTGGTCACATGGCAGTAACTTTACCAGTTACTGCAAGGCTCCCCTTCAAGTAACAAAATTATACAATCTTATAAATATGAAAATATGTAATTGCTACTTAAAATGACAAAATTACCTAGGTAAATATTTTTAATAAGTTTTTATTTGGATAAAATAAATGGTATAATTTTATTCAAAATTGAAGAAACTTAAAATAACTTAGTTGTGGAGGGTAAAATTAGGTGTCAACAATATCTCATAGTGATATAGGGAAAGATTGAGTGAAAAACAATAGTACTATGCAATAAAATAGAGTGACTCTTTTATATTGAGCTCTTCCAATAATCCCCACAAATAAGTACTACTCCTTGGTATATGATATGTAATCTTTTATCGGTTATTACAACCATACCAAGGCAGCTAGAAAGTTTAATGCACCTTAGTGAAGCCTTTGCTCGGATTTCATTTTTCAGAAAAGGTTAGTATAGCTTTATTAGTACTCATCTTTGTGTTTCTGACTTCACCTCCTGAAGATGCTACTGTCACTTCACATGCATAATGAGAGAAATGATGTAATAGAGGCTTTTCGACTTCTAAAAGTTACCTTGATCATGCTACATGTGTAAAATGCTATAGATGTATAGTCTATAAAAATCATTATTTTTATATATTTAGACAGTATAAGAGGACACGTCAAATTATTAAATTTATATCAGTTACCTCCCAATGTTTCTTAACTGTGAAATATATGTTCAAGTGGTTGCATGCTATAGAAATATCATTTACTTTAGCTTGCATTATGTTGTTGGTGAGATATATTTTTTCAAACTTCATGCTTTTGCAACTGTCTGTAGGTTGGGTCAATATCTTCCATTCAAATAAAAATTACACTTAATGATTATACGTCTTCATAGTACAACAAAGAATCACATGAGATGTATACTCTTTTAATATTGGTGAATGTGCATTTATAGTACAATAAAGGTTGTTTGCATGAGATGTTAAACGTTCAAGCAAAAACTTATCTACATGAGTAACGTGATGGAGAGAATGTGAAATTATAATGACTTATAAAGAAGTACAGGATTTATAAGTAAAAAAGAACACTAATTAATATTTCAATAAGATTTTTCATATTTCTATATATTTCAGTCGTTCTTTAGTCCCCTCCGCCCTCCCAAAAAAAAAATACAAACCTTTTCTTTTTGTAAGAAAAGGCTAATTTAACCAACCCAACAAAAAACATTACAGTAAACATAGAAATTTTGAAAAACCCCATCTACTCAACCAAAAATCCAAACACACGATTTTTATTTTTAAAAAAAAGTCTAGTAAATGCTCTTTTCAGGGGGCGGAAAGTTCAAATAACTAAAAAGGTCCCAAACAACATCCTTTTCAAATATATTTATTAAAGTCAATTTTCACTATAATAAAGATAATAGTAATAATTTTAGAAAAACTGAAAAAATGACTTTGTCTATTGAGGAAACTTCTAATGAAACGCCAAAAGTTTGAATGACTTTTTAAAGGATTTTCGCACTTCTAATATATATTTTGTGTGTGTTTTTCTATATATATATATATATATATATATATATATATATATATATATATATATATGCCATCACAAGAAAGTGGAAGTGACTCAACAATGACATAGCTTGATTAAAACTAAAGGTTATTGGAAAGAATGGGGATCATTTCTTCTGTGAATATTGCTTATTTAATTGGAACAAGGACAGGATTAAAATGTGACAAATTAAACCTTCATCAATCACTTGAGCAGTTGAGCTATTATAATTACTAAAAACAACATAAATCCCAATCAATTTTCTTTTTATGAATAAATTTTGCTTTTTTATTAGCATGTTTCTCTTTCTTGAGAAAATTGAGTGTAGGGTGACAAATAAGTTTTCAAACTAAAATTGGTGATAAATTTTACCATTTCAAGTTAAATATTTTTTAATTAGTGATTAAGACTTTTCAAAAATGCAAAATACGATCAATCAAAAGACAAGGGTCACTTTACTAATTTTTTCAAAATTAGTCTCACAATTTATTCTCTCTCTCTCTAAAACAGAGCAAAAAAATGGTGAATATCTCTCACACTTCTCTCAAACACTATCAACCTTATCTTAGGTTGCCATTTTCCTGTGTTGCCATCGTTATATCCATCGTCATTCTGACCTAAGTTAAGATTTTGATTCTCCAAGGTACAATTATTCTTTGTTGCTCTCACAGTTAGGGTTTTATTATTTATAAGAATCTATCAATTTTAAGAAAATAGGTTCAGTTTTTTTAGATTCGTGGTGCCCTCTTTTGGGTTTGTTCTTTTTGAAATGGTGAATTTGCAGCCTCATTAATCTTGAAACAACTCTAGAAATGTAGTTTCTTGAAAATTCACTTAGGTGAATTTAGAAAAAATGTGTTTTTTAGATGTAAAAAAGGATGTTTTGTACATCGAAGATATACAATACACTTGAATTTTGTATTATTAAGATATAAACTATGTTCCAATCCCAATTTAGTTTGAGTTAGCTATATGAATCCTTGTTGATTTTTAGACAGTTTATGGCTTGATGCTACTACTGGTTATGCTTCCAGCTAACATAGGTGGGGTTAAAAGTGAAAGACCCAATTTTTCTTGCACCTATATTCTAGTAAATTATTAAAAAAAAAAAATCAGCTATAGAGAAAAGCGTTGCAGTAGTGAAGACATAATTATTTTTCTTCATTACCTCCCATGTTGTATGGACTAATTCTTGACTGTAAATTTCTCTCTTATCTTTAAAATAAGTTTTGTTGTTCATACTTCTCTCGGTTTGCATGAATGCTCAAGATTGCATATATTTCTATAAGATAGTTAGGCTGCATCTGTGTAGGATTCATTGTGTTTGTGAAGGATACAAAGACATTTATTGTGTCTAATGTAATTTGGATTAAGAATGGTTTATAGGGAAGCAATTGTACTTGCAGTGGAGAAAGAAGATATAATATATTTATCTTTTATATTAATTTGTGAATCACTATAGTTTTCTCATCTATGATCAAATTAGCCTTTTTCTCCTTTATCCAATACTTCTAAGCTTCCTTGGAACAAAGAATAGTATACTGGTGTGCTGAGTTTGTTATTTTAAAATCTTTCATTTTCCATCCAAATTAACCTGAAAAGAACCTAAATCCTTAGATTCTGTTGAATAACTTATTTAATTGATAGAAAGATGGAATCTTTAGCTGTAACATTATTGTGAAAGTGGAATGTTTCCTAAGGTTTGAGTTGGGTGAGTTTAAGGATCAGTTCAATTAATAGAAAACCAACTCTTTAACTATAATTTTACAGTGAAATGTAATGACATCTAAGGTTTGGGTAGATGAGTTCAAGAACTTGTTTAATTAGCAAAACAATTATATCTTTAACTCTAGTTTTATTGAGATTTATGAAGTGTAATGTTGCCAAAGTTTTGAGTTGTGTGAGTTCATGAATTAGTTCAATTATCAAAAATATTGAATGTTTAACTTTGATTTTACTGTTAAGTGTAATATGTGCATAAGTTTTGAGTAGGGTGAGTTCAAGAATTTGTTCTGTTGAATCTTTGATTGCAAATTTACTATGAAGTGTTATGTTTGTCTAAGTTTTGAGTTGGGTGAATTCAAGAACTTATTTTGTTGAATCTTTGACTACAAATTTATTGTAATTATCCATGTTAACTATTTTGTTGGTGGTGGTGGTTAAAATAGTTAATAGAAATCTATTTTATTTCATGTAGTGTAGATTAAATAGATCTAAGGAAAAGAAGAGCAACAACTGCTACTACTCCTACTAAAAATACAATAAGGCGAATTAGTACACAGAGACAAAGAGAAGAAGAAGAAGAAGAAAAAGAAGAAAGCATAAGGTTGGATAAGTCTATAGGAGAAGATAAAAGCACAAGGTTAGAGAAGTTTATAGAAGAAGAAGAAGGCACAAGGTTGGAGAAGTCTATAGAAGAAAATAGTGGAACAGATGCTTCTTCCACTAATGTAGATGCCTCAAATGACAAATCCAAAAGTAATGAAAATGTAGAAGGTGGGAATACAGGATTGGAGGATGAACAGAAAATGTAACACTGTAAGATACACCTATCTTGGAGGAAAAGCTATCCCATACTATCGAGTCCTCTCCGGCTAGTCCTTTACCCTATACCTCACTTGTCAAGCCTATTAGGTACTTGAATTATAACTTTGAGACACTGGTTTAAAGGTATCCAAGTTTGACTCTGCTAGTGTTAAATCTTGGTTGGGTAAGTCTTTTTCTGAGTTTAGAAAAATACTAGAAGATAATAAATTGATGAAGTTCTTTAAATTTTTTATTTTAGAGAATTACTTACACCTACTTAACAATGTCAATATATGATTTCAAATAAATTTGGTTTACCAACTTCTTCAATGTTAAGTTATAAGTCATAAAAATAGAAAGTTTGGATAAACTATTGTGGCATGTCGATTTGTTTTGACATGAAAGAGTTTGCGAAGGTCACTAGCTTAAATTGTCATTTTCCAGCTGTGTATGATGAAAACCAATGTCAACTAAGAAATTAAAAAGGAGAAACAAATTATTGGCTTATTAGGGAAGACTTGCAAAGAAAATGAGTTGATTGAACATATCAAATTTGAGGATATTTGTAAAAGAGTAAAGAAGTCACTGTGCTTACTCTATTTTGTGCACAGTTTTATTTGTGCCAAAGATTTAAACATGAATATTCTGTCTGAATAGGTTTTTCACTCAGCTAATAAAGAAGCATTTTTTGCCCTTTCATGGGGGCATGTAAGTTATGATCTTGCAATTGAATACCTATTAAAGGTGGTCAATCCAAATGAGAAGATATCCTATCTTTATGGCTTTCCATAGGATTTTGTGGTAAATTTTATTTTATTTAATGTTTCTTTCTTTTTATTATTTTTGGGTCCATTCACTATTCTGAGCCTCTCTCTCTTAATATCTTTATTTTGATGTAGTGTTAGGCATTTGAGGTTATTTCTCCCCTCCAAAAAAAAAATAAAGGTGTTTTTAGAAGAAATTTCTTCATCGAGAATCCTTAGATGGTTTTTTACAACTAACAACATATCTGTTGAGATTAATGAGTTGTTTGAACTCCTCAAGGGCTCAGTAAGCATCATCTTTATATTTTTATTTCTATGTTGTTATCATTCTTTTCTTCATTTGATTTTTTTCAATATGCATCATGATTTTCCTTTTAGCTTCTTTTTCTTGTGCATAACTAAAATCATCTTATGATGGTTCAAGCTAATTTGTAGAACTGGATATTTTTCTGAAAATTAAAATTCAACTTTTTAGTTGCTAACAAATCATACATCTTATATTAGTTAGAAGCTTATATTTAGTCTGCATCTTTTTGTCTCATTTTCCCTCACAAGAATGTACAACTCAAGTTGTACATTTCTATTGAAAAGAAACTAAATAATTTGTCAAATTTAACTATTATCCCATGTAGTAATAGCATTGTCTTCAGAGGTCCACAGATAATAACAAGAACATAGATTTGAGTTGTAAAGTAAATATGATGCTCCACTCTGCTTTGTTCATATGACCTACTTGGAATCTCATCCAACAATATAACTTTATTTGCCAAAGAATCAATAGAAGAACAATTACCTTTTTTAGAAAAAGAGTCATCACAAAGCGGAAAAATCTTAGCCTTAAAATGTTGAAGATAAAATTCCATAAATAAAAAGTATGTCTCTTTAATAGCTTAAACTTTGAGATAAGATGATCACAACTTAAAATGACACTAAAATACGCAGAATTTCATATATTCTTAAAAGCTTTGTTATTTTGCATCTTAAAAGGTCATAATAAAGAAAAAATTAGCCTACTTGTGTAATAGCCCAGGTTTCAGCCTCTAAAAATTTCTTAATCACTGCCCAGGAAATGACTCACGTGATGAGTTATTATTACTCATCATAAGTCATAGTGTGTCAATCATAGTCATAATTATAAGGTTGTCTATGTTTCTATCTTGATCACGACTAAAACCCCATGAGTCATAGGGTAAGGTCATGAGTCATGATAAAAGACTCAAGACTATAACAGTATGGTGCCCAGAGTGTTCTGATTAGGCTATGAGTGAAGGTGACAACTCATGATCAGTCACTACGAGTAGTTACTTGATCCTTAGCGACTGGGCGTTATATTTCTGCCCATTTTCATTTAGGGCATTGTGGTATTTTCTTATTATTCCACTATTTCCATGACTTAAAACCCTTGCTTTCTCCCCATTACTATCAGTTAACAAACATAAACATTACTCTCTTCTCTCTAAATTCCAAAATTATGAACAAGCTAGGGTTTCAAGGGCTTGATTATCTAGACTTTCATTGGTGGTTTTCTCTCCATAATTCTTGGTATTCTAGGAATATACCTCTTTCCTAAATTGTTTTAACACAAATCATGTCTTTAATTATCATTCATATGGTTTTAATTATTGGATTTTGACTATGGGCTGAGGGGTTTGGAATGGCTACTAAATGAATTGATTTCCCCATGGTTTGAATAGGTTATTTGTGTTTTATCCTGTGGTTTTGAACTAAATGAATACATGGGTGGGTCAAATAGGAATGAGGAACATGGGTCTCACCAAATTTTATGGTTTAATAGTTTGTAATTGGCTTTACCCTCAACCCAACTTGGCTAATTGGTTTCAAAACATAGATACCTACATAATTGAACTCACATTTGGAACTTCACATTGTATAAAGGTTTATAGAACTTAAATTGGTTTTTAGAAGACCTTAGTGTCCATGGATTGGTTTTTAATTGGAAACTTTTAAGTCGTTTTGGCTAATTGGTTTTGGAATGACAAAATCGGATTGGCTTACAAGCTTAAACTTTATTTGGTATGATGATACCAATGGTAAATACCTAATTAAAAGACTACTTAGTTAATGTATAAAAATATGTAAATAATTTTACTTTAGGCTTAAAGGGGGTTGTGTAGCTCATCGTGAAAGGTGGAGGTCCTGGGCGGATCGCTGCTGGAAATCACTTTTGACAATGTGGGGGTCTTGATGACTGTGTGCATAGTTCACACTATATATATATATATTACAATGGTTGGGGTCATTGATTCCTTGGCCCTTCCTCAAATTTTCCTAGTTTGTGTGGCTAACATGCGCTGGGACCCTTTCAGTAAAGGAAGCTGAAACCATATAGCCCGTGGGTACCCTTTGGATGGCTAGAGCTACACAGTCTAGGTTAATGATTTTATAAATTCATGTTTTAGCCTTGTTCCCTATCGAGGCATATTATATATATGTATATATGAGTGTGTGTATATAGTTTTTGAATGGTTTTGGACCGATTTGATCATGGCATTATTTTATCCCTTTCTTGAGATATATGCTAATGCTCATCCCACTAACCATCCCCGTACATTGCATTGTTTTATGATGTAGGGTCCTAGGGGTTCTTCGGTTACTTTTGAAATACCCTGGGTTTTGATCCTTACAAAATATCGTGAGTTTAAGCTTATGGACATTATACGATTTGTGAGTATGTGTCGTATGATGTAGTATGGTTTAGGGTTCTCAACTCATATGATAATTAGTATGATTTGGTTATATTCTGTCCAAGGTATGAAATGATATCATAAGACTCATACGAAGATGGTATAAATTAGGTGAGCCACTCATATGTTGCTCAATATGTCTTGCCTAGGAGATTCTGCCTAGGGTACGAGTTATGGGTACTTGTCATATAATTTGGTATAAGTTGGTCCTTGGGAGTTGTATGGTGGATAGTGTGTGATGTTTATCATTCTGTCTAGGGTACAAGTAGTGGGTACCACTCGTATGTTGTGTATACGAGTCAAGGAGGAGGGAGTCGTACCCTCCTACACGTATTTTTCAACTTTTAAGCTAAGGGTATTTTTGATATTTTCCCTCTTACGCAACTTAAAAACCACATCTTATAACTTTATTAGGGCATCATTAGCTATCAAAAACACTTCAAATAGACTCTCAAACACTCTCAAATCCTCAAGGTCAAGAACACTTAGGGTTTTCATCAAGCATATCAATTGGGGCTTTCAAGGGTGATTCTCTCCATCTTCTTTGGTATCTAAGTCATGTTAATCTTCCCTTATTGTTTGTTCAACTAAATTCATATTTTTAATGAATGGTCTTCATGATTCAATTATAGGTATTTTTGGTTTTAAATTATATGTTGAGGGTTTTGGTTGTAAATAGCTGGATATGGTTTTCCCATGTTTTTAATTATATGTTGAGGGTTTCGGTTGTAAATGGTTGGATATTTTTTTCCCATGTTTTTACTTATGGTTTTCATATAATGGTGGGTTGAACATGTGGTTGCATGGGAATGGTCAATTGGTACTTGGTTTGGGTTTTGGAAACTATATGCCCTCAACATGTTTGTTAAAATGCCTATGAGAACGCTTTTACTATATAGTTGGACTTTCATTGAAATCTTTGCATAGTATAATATGGAAATAGAACCTAAATTAGTTAAATAGTTTTCGTGGCTAAGTGGTAAGGCCTTAGTGGCCATGACTTTGATTTAAAACCTTGTGGGGTACACAGGAATCCCTCAAGTGAGTCTAATAATAGAACCTATGGGGTGCATGGGAATCCCCTAAGTAATTGGCTAAGGATATTTCTTGCAAGCTATAGTCGGTATGATGTTACCACTTCTTATAGCCTTGGTTACTAATATATGGAATTGGTGTTTTAGTTATGTGCTAACGGTTTTGATTGGGCAATAATGGCGGGTTGTGATAGTTAATAATGAAGGTGGGAGTCCAATGGATGGACACTGGAAACTCATGTTTGTCGACATGAGGATTGGTCATGGCGACTATTTACTTGTGGGGTACACGAGAATCCCCTAAGTTATACTTGTATATATGTATCATGGAAAGAGAAGGGTACATGGGAAACCTCTACACCTATGATATCTCTGGTTCATAAGGCTACAAGTATTAGGGCCCGTTCAAGGGGTAACACTGGACCCATATAGCCTGTGGGTGGTTCTAGGACGGTTAAGCTACACATACCCATGTTAATGGTTTTAAATACATACTAAATTCGGTTCCTTTTCCCAGCATGGATTATATATGCATATGTATGGTTGTGCTTGCATATGGTTATTACTTGGTTTCAAATATTAGCATTATTTTATTCTTATCCTGAGTGCATGTTAGTGTTCACCCGCTAACCTATCTTCGAGCACTGTTTCCCCACACGATGGAGGAACCATCTATACTACTCTTCTTGCTCAGTGATTGGATTAGGGGACAGCTTGTGTCGGATTAAAGTGGTGAGCTTCCATACTTTAGAAGGCTCTATTTCATGTTATGGACTTCTCTGCATACTTTTGTTATTTATTTGACTTTGGGTTTTGGCTATGGTTGAGGGCATGTCCCGAGCGGGTATTGCTTTACTTTAGGATAGAGGCTTTATGGGACTACTTTAGGTAGGTATGGGTAGCATCGGCAATTGTGTTAGCCTTCACATTAGTATTTGTATTGAGGATGACACTGGTTGACTGTATTTGATTTATGATTGTTCTATTTTATCATGTTATATGTATGAAACTCATCCAATATAAGGTGTAGGGTGGTTATTATTGGGTATTGGGGTGGGCTTCGGTCCCGATTGGGATTGAAGCACTCAACACTACTAGGCCCTAGTTTGGGTCGTGTTATATTGGTATCAGTCCTAGGTTTATGATCAATTGGGAGTCCACAAAGTCATGTCAAGTAGAGTCTCTTTTAAGGGTGCGTAGCATGCCACACTCATAAGGGAGAGCCTACGAGGCATCTACGAATATTTATCTTTTTGTGTTCTATTTTCAAGCTTAGATTCTAAGCCTAGAATCTTCTTTAATTCTTGTTTATTCATTTTTCAGATCACCTCAATGATCTGAAGTTCACAGAAACTCCTCTGCCCCGACTAGGATAATATGGATAGGGCACGCTCTACTCATGGGATCCATACTCTATCTAGCGGTCTAACTCCAAATTATTCTAGAGTTCTATCGGTTCCCTCTAGACCATCTCAGGCTCCTCAGGCTGAAGTGACGAATGCTGAGTTTCGTCAGTCCATTCATATGTTGCCACAGTTGATAGCTACTTAGTCTGAGCATGTTATTTTTGTTACTCCATTTTCTGAGGCCATAAGGGTCAGACAGTTCATAAGGTTGAACCCTTCAAACGTTATGGGTGTTAAGGTAGAGGAGGATCCTTAAGGTTTTCTGGATGAGATAGAAAATATCTTGTGTTATGTATGCCACGAATATGGAAAAGGTGGAGTTTATTGCCTATCAGCTGAAGGATATGGCATACTAATGGTATAAGGAATGGGATCAAACAAAGGGTGACGGTGATGAGTCATCACTGTGGGAGGATTTCTCTAATGCTTGGCTTCTTTCCCAAGGAGTTGAGGGAGGTTAAGGTAGAAGAGTTTGTTAATCTGAGGCAGGGTAAGATGTCAATCAAGGAGTATGCCTTAAAATTTCACCAGTTATCATGGTATGCTTCGAAGTTGGTTTATAGCATGACAGCTAGAATGATAAAGTTTACTTTAGGATTGTATCGCGAGTTGATCATTGAGAGTAAGGTTTCCTTGTTAATCAAGGATATGGATATCTCCTGGTTGGTTGTGTATATGTAGTAAGTAGAGAAAGATAAAAAGAAGCAGGCGGAGTTAAGAAGAGGTAGGGCAAGAGTTTAGGTTTTCTAAATAGGGTGATGGTCAATAGCATAGTGGAAAGGATGGTAGTAAGTGGCCAAAAAAGAAGTGGGGGGAGCTCTGGTTCCTTCTGCACGGCTAGTGCCCTTTACCTAAAGTCATCGAGTGACAGGCATTTCCAAAGTGGCGACAACTTTATGACATAGGGTGCCAAGTCTCAAGTTAGTGGGGCTTATTTGGCTTCATCATATCCTCTTTGTAGGTTCTATGGTTGTTTGCATTGGGGTTTCTATGATGAGAGAAGGTACAGGTGCTTCAACTGTAGTCAACTAGGGCATATGCTTAGAAACTGTCCTGTTGGTAAGGTTTCCTCTAGGGAAAACAAGGTTATGGTTGCTTTGTCTTCATCTCCAACACCAAAGGGTGCACCATCTAGTTTTGCAATAGGTCAGAAATGTCTATATTCTCTCACTACCCGACAAGAGCCGAGGCATCGCCTGATGTCGTGACTGGTAATTGCAACTCTTTTCTCGTGGTGTATATTATTTACTTTATCCACGGTCTATATTCTCTAATGTCACTCCTTTTGTAGCTGTGCATTTTGGTTTTTGGTCTCGAATATGCTTCGGACCCTTTTTCCATTTCTACCCTGGTAGGTGACTCGGTGATTGCTAAAAGATTCTATAGAGGGTGTGGTATCTATTGGTAGTAAATAGTTTTTGATGGATTTATTTGAATTAGATATGGTGGATTTCGATGTTATATTGGGGATAAATTGGTTGCATTCGTGCTATGCATCTCTAGATTGTCAGACCCATAAGGTCATTTTTAGATTTCCTAAGGAGCCAGTTATTTAGTGGAAGGGTGGTTCCCGAGATCCTAAATATAGGTTTATATCATATCTTAGAGCTCAGAGATTGATATCCAAAGGGTGTCTCTATCATTTGGTCTGAATTAAATATTCTAACTCGGAGGGTCCTTCTCTGCATTTTGTCCAGGTGTTGAATGTATTTCCTGGGGTCTTCCCTGATGACCTTCCTGGTGTTTCTCTAGATAGGGAGATTGAGTTTGGGATTGATCTTGTTCTGGACACTCGTCCAATTTTTATTCCTCCATATAGAACGGCTCCAGCTGAGTTAAAGGAGCTTAAGAAGCAATTAAAAGATCTTTTAGATAAAGGTTTCATCCATCCTAATGTGTCCCCGTGGGATGAACCAGTGTTAGTCATGTGTAATAAGGATTGTTCCATTTAGATGTGTATTGATTACCTATAGTTAAATAAGGTGACGGTAAATAATAAGTATCCTCTTCCAAGGATAGATGATTTATTTGATTCGTTGCTGGGTGCTAGGTTTTTCTCCAAAATTGATCTCCGATTTGGGTATCATCAGTTAAAGATTACGGAGAAGGATATCCTTAAGACTGCTTTTCATACCCGGTATGGGCATTATGAGTTTCTGGTTATGTCTTTTGGGTTGACCAATGCCCCAACGGTGTTCATGGATTTGATGAATTGGGTCTTTCAGCGGTTATTGAATATGTTTGTCATTGTCTTCATAGAAGACATTTTGGTGTACTCAAAGAGTGAATTGGATCATGTTGACCACCTCCGTGTGGTATTGTAGACCTTGAAGGAATAACAGTTGTATGCCAAATTCTTGAAATGTGAATTCTGGTTGAACGCTGCCAGTTTTCTAGGTTATATCATTTTTATTGAGAGGATCATGGTAGATTCGCAAAGGTTGCAGTGGTTAGGAAATGGCCTGACCCATGACTCCAATTGATATTCAAAGCTTTTTGTGTTTAGCTGGTTACTATTAGAGGTTTTTGGAAATGTTTTCAACCATCGCTACCCCGTTAACTCAGGAGAAGGTAAAGTTCTTGTGGTCGGAGGCTTGTGAGGGTAGTTTTAAGAAGCTGAAGGATAAGCTAACTTTGGCTTCAATTTGACTTTGCCTGAAGGCACTGATGGGTTTGTGTTCTACTGTGATACATCCCATACAGAACTTAGTTCTGTTCTGATGCAGTATGGTAAGGTGACAGCCTATGTTTCTAGACAGTTGAAGGTACATAAGAGGAACTATCATACTCGTGATTTGGAATTGTTAGTTGTGGTGTTTGCTAAGAAAATTTGGTGTCACTATTTGTATAGGGTGCACGTGGATATCTTCTCGAATCATAAGAGCCTACAGTATGTGTTAACACAGAATGAACTTAACCTCAGGCAGAGAAGGTGGCTTGATTTTCACAAGGACTATGACATGAGTCTTTACGACCATCCAGGTAAAGCTAATGTAGTTGCTAATGCTCTTAGCAGGTTATCGATGGGGATTCTAGCTTATGTGGATAAGGAGAAATGGGAGTTGGTAAAGGACATTCACTATTTTTCTAACCTAGGAGTTTGCCTCTTAGAAACTGAAGATGGTGGCGTGTTCATTCAAAAGGTGTGAAGTTGTCTCTTGGTGCTGAAATCAAGGAGAAGCAGATGTTATATCATGTCTTGTTGAGGATGAAGGATGATGTCAGTAGGCAGAAAGTGATGGATTACGAGATTTATGGTGATGGTACTTTGCGGTATCAAGGAAGGTTATGTGTTCTCGACGTTGATGATTTGCGAGAAAGGATCTTGGCTGAGGTGCATGAGTCGTGCTTTGTTGTTAATCCATGATCGACAAAAATATATCATGACCTTAAGGATATTTAATGGTGGAACAATATGAAGAGGGATGTGGCTAATTTATTGTCCAAGTTTATGGTGTGCCAATAAGTGAAAGTTGAGCACGTGAGGCCCGAAGGATTGTATCAAGAAATTGAGTTTCCAGAGTGGAAGTGGGAAGTGATCAACATAGATTTCGTTCTCGGTCTTCCTCTTCCCAGAATCAGTTTGATTCGATTTGCGTCATCATGGATAGGATGACAAAGTCTGCTCACTTTTTGCCAGTGAGGACTAATAACACTCAATTCACTCCCATAATTGAGGGGTGAGGCGGTCATTGTCAAGTAACCAAATATAAATCGGGGTCGAATCTTGAGGAGTGAATGATGTAGACTTCAGACCTATAGGTATTCCAATTACTATAAGGTCATCCGAAATGCTGAAGAAAAGACATATATAATTAAATGGGGGATTTGTTTGGAAACCTTTTTACTACTACCTTTAACAAGTAATCAGTAAACAATATCTTTGATTTGAATTCAAGATTTGGAGGAATCTTGGGATCACGTATCCTTAGAGGTGAAGCATGTGGGATATTATTGGTTTAGTATGGAATTTACTTGTTAATTAATAGATAAGCTAAGTCAAAGGTTTTTAAGGTAAATCTTTCAATAAAACCCCAACGATTTCACTCATTGGCTCTTTTGAGAACCTAACAAGTGTGGAGTTTGTATAACCACCCAAAACCTTAACCAAGCCTCCCTATTTCTAGGATGATGCTCTTGACATTAATTATAATCCCTAAATGCATTTCTAATATTGTAAAGGGTAGTAACCCATAGGCTTAGTTGTTCACCATTGCCTTGTCCCCCGATAACCCTCTTTCAAGGATTTTATGAGTTACTTAATATTCACCTAAGTCCCTCTCTTGAGGATGACAAAGGGTTTCTAGAGCTTTGAGCTTTCACCCATCAAACCCATTTAGAACTTTGGAGTTTTCACCCATCAAATCCCAACTCATAAGCTCAAACAATGATAAAACCCATACTCAACAACTAAAATCCATGCAAACATAACAATACCCACACACAATCACACACTAATTCAATATAATCCGAAGACTAAATTATTTTAGCTACTCGTGAAGAAAGTAAAAAAGAAATATACCATATGGGTCAATCAAAGCTTCCATTCTTCAATAAGAAACTAAGAAATTGATCCTCCTAAAATAATTACACACTTGCCCAAGTTTAAGGTTTCAGATCTTGAATTCCAAGATATCTTAGGAACTAAGCTATCTTAAAGAGGAAGGGGTTTTTGCTTAAATATGGATTAGGATGCGTCTAAGTGCTTTTACAAATCTATCCCTGGGATTATTATCACTTAACTACGATTGCGGACATCTGTCCGCGACCGCGACCTCGCGACTGTGGTTTTGTGCTATGATCGCGTTGCTCTGACCATCTTGACTGACCGCGATCATGGCTAGAGAACCGCGGTCGCGGTAACCGAGGATGATGCAATCTAGGTCTTTAGCTGCACTCTTCTATGCTTTCTCTTTATCATTTTTAGCTCCAATCCATATCTTTTGACCTCCTTAGGTTTTTTTTACCTGCACCGAGTGGATATTAGTGCATCTAACCATAAGTTTGTCTCATTTATGCATTCAAATCAAGGCATTGTGCACGAATAATGAGTATGAATGAGTGGTAAAAACACCAGTCATCAACAACCCCCAATTTAAGACTTTGCTTGTCCTTAAGCAACACTGCCCCTATGTTATAAGAGAATGTGTACCCTAATTCTATCAATCAATAATCATGATAAATTAACTTGAGTGCCACCACTAAAAGCATTTCACACATAGGCAAATAAGTTTTAACCACTCCCCTCATTATAAAGTGAAATAGTGAAGGATGCAATAGACTTTGGTGAGCAACCATGTAATAACTCCTAACACTCTAAAAATAACTTGTATGCCCTTATTTACCTCATTGTGAGGGATATGCTATGTCAACTAGCTTGCATGTCTCCTCATGAGAAAGAAAAATTCCACACACCTGGTTACTAATCATGCAACAAGGAACTTTAAGTGCAAGCTCTCACTCTCTCAATAAATTCTCCATGTTAACAAGCACCATACCATAGGCTTGCCCCAATCTTCAATCACCACTAAAAAGAAGGTAAGCGGTTGGAGATCTCAAAGAACTTTCTAAGATTGTAATGTAGGGTTGGGGTAGGGTAGGATATCATTTTGGAAACAACATGGCTACACCCTTCCTTGAACATCTACATCACATTTTTCAAAGTTCTTTTTTTCTCTCTATAACTATGGGTTAATCTCCTTACTTTCTTTCTTTTACCATGCCTACTTTTTGCTTCGTTTGCTCACCCAACTTCTTTTATTTCATTTTCTTGCAATGTTAAATCTATCTTTTCTTTGTTGGGTCATTTTCTATTCTATTCTCTTCTTTTCAAAACTTAGGCATTAGGTATACACTAACTCTTTGTGGTACCAAACTTTATTCCTTCAATATTTTCCACCCTCCACTTAGTCTTTTTGCCTCAACCTACATTCTCAAGTTCAAGAAGGGTATGGTTCAAAAGAGGGATAAAAAGAATGGTTCATGGCTTGTAATGTGTTTACCAAAGAAAGGTCCAAAGTCTCAAAGTAGGTTCTAGGGAATATACTTATGCAAGGGTAGGATTTTTAGGCTTAAAGTGGATACCAAAATCACAAAGATGGCCTATGGTCATTCCTCCAACCAAAAACAATCTAAATTAGCTTTGAAAGACTAAAGGGGCAAGTTCTAGAAAGTACAAGTACACAAGCGATGAAGATAATCAACCTTACACACATGGCATGCAACTACCGTCAAGAGGGTTAAATCATTCTACTCGCTCGAGATAAATATGGGGTATTCATTAACTTTCCAACGTCAAATCTCAGAGTCATACAAAGAAGGAAAATATCGTTACAAAGTTGCTCACGTCCATGCCTTCAGATTTTGTGAAAATTTTTGGACGAAGGGGGTTGTTTGCCTTTGTATTTGCATCATAGATAATTTGCTAATTATGGTAACAAACAAAGTTGTGGTCTCTCATTGTGACTCGTAGTACAGGCTAACTACCCATGTGGTTACTCAGACTTCACCAATGGATATGAATGTGCTCCCAAAGCATTAATGCTACAGGTACTCAAACTTTCCTAGCATTTTATAGCTTTGATGCCGTGGATACTCAGACTTTCCCTGCATCTATGGATTGAAACCCAACAACAATGGCAAGTCTCACTTAATGAAAATAAAACTAAAACATCAAACTAAGAATGAAATAACAAATTCAGGCTAGCATGAGCACCATCAGGATGCCCAAATATTACAACCCCAATAAGAAACAAGATAAGAATAATCTTAATGAGTCGAGAGATGTGCATCGATATCAAATGTATACACATAAATGAAATGTGTAAGGAAACATCCCCAACTAAAATGTATCAATGCCCCTACTGCATGATAATCAAGGCTAACAAAGAGATAAGGGTGCTCCCTAAGACTCCATCAGGGACTGCTATCATTTTCAGACTCTGCACCACCATTTAATCTAGGATCAAACTGGTCTTGTATGGAAGAACTTGAGCAGGGGTGTAAGGGGTATAGAGTTGCAGTCACTGAATCAACTAGCTTCACTATCTGTGATTGCAACTATCTAACCGCTGTCGTAGATAGGCGAGTATCCATGATTGCATATGAGGACCATAGTCGCAATAACCGAGGGCATACCTACTCCCCTATTTCTTCTTCATCCATCTTTTTAGCTTATTTGGTGCCTATGTGCCCACTGATAGATCTTCAACTCAAATCATTGTACAATCTTCCCTTTCCATACTTATGCCAAGCACTCCATAGCGTCACACTTACATGAGTTATTCATATGCTAAATTTAACATTCATACTAGAAAAATATGATAAAAAGGATGTGAGTGGTCATCGTGGAATTTGTGGAATGCCTCCCACACAGCGTCGTAGTTAACATCGTGGCCCGACGTTGGCATGCATCAACTCATCAAGAAAGGTCCACAAGACCCCACTTATCAAATTCCCCTTCATCAATCAACCTTTCAAAAATTCCTTCCACTTCATTCTTCTTCTTCTCTATTAAAATTTGGGACATCCTCTTTGTTAGTTTGGTGTTGGGCATTTTTCCCCCAAATTCCTCCATTAAGTGCTCCACCATTGGCTTTTTATCCACTGCACGCATTGCTAAAATTTGATCATCGGTTTGAATATTTGTGGTTTTGCCACTAGTGGAGTCACCCTTAGGCTTAGCATCAAGACGTGTTGAGATTTGTCCTATTTGATTCTCCAATTCCTTTATGGAATCCGAATGGGAGGCTACCTTTTTAGAAAGTGAAATAAAGTTCTTTCTTACTTCATGAACCAATTCGTCCATTCGTTCAACCTTACTCAAAATCCTTGCAAGGAGATCCTCCTTTCCAACTTTGTCGGTATCGATGATGTACTTAATAAATAGTTCAAGTTGATTAAGGATCTTATCCTAGATTAGCCTTTGATTCTTTTTCCATTTTGGTATAAATTAGTCATGGGTTTAGTTGAAGGGCTATTTGAGATATGGATGTATTGAGTGTGACCTTCTCGATTGTGTTTAGTCACCTCTCTCATCAATTTTTCAGCCACATTAAAGTACAAGTTCAAGAGATGACCCTTCTCTGCATTATTTACCACCAATTGGTTCAAAGGATCTAGCCCCCGATAGAATATTTGGAGGAGTGCCTTCCCCAGAATCTCATGGTTTGGGCATTTGGCCTATATTCTATGGAATCTCTCCCATACTTCATGTAGGGGCTCGCCGTTCTTTTGCCTAAAATTCATAATTTCATCTCTTGATTCACACACCTTGGATGGATAGGAGAATTTATCTAAAAACTCCTTTATGAGCTCATTCCATAAAGTAAGTAAAGCTGAAGGAAATATATGGAGCCATAACAATGCTTCACTTATTAGTTAGAATGGAAATAAATGAAGTCGATAGGCTTCCTGAGCACTAGGGCAAATGTTGAATGGAGTACAAACTTCCAAAAAATTTCTCAAGTGAACATATGAATCTTCATGGGATTGGCCTCCTTATAACCCCTTTACTTATAACACATGAAGCATGACACTAGACACATGAAAAGACCCGTTCCCAAGGTGAGGTGGGGTTGAATTTTCATCTGCATGATACCCATCGTTCAAGTGATTTTCTCCAAGCAAGGGTGTAACACTCAACTTCATAGGGTTGTGCCTTCACTCATTAATTCATTTTATGCTAAGTTTACCTACAAAAGATCCAAAAACAACAAAGGAAATAAAATACGACACTCTGGATACTCCCAAGTAAGAATCATACCGCACAAGCACAATCTATATTTTAATCCCCGACAACGGTGCTATATTGATAACGCTCAACTCACTCCCATAATTGAGGGGTGAGGCGGTCATTGTCAAGTAACCCAATGTTAATCGGGGTCGAATCTCAAGGAGTGAATGTTATAGACTTCAGACCTATGGGTATTCCAATTACTATAAGGTCATCAGTTATACTAAAGAAAAGACATGTATAATTTAAATTGGGGGATTTGTTTGGGAACCATTTTACTACTACCTTTAATAAGTAATCAGTAAACGATATCTTTGATTTGAATTCAAGGTTGGAGGAATCTTGGGATCATGTATCCTTAGAGCTGAAGCGTGTGGGATATTGTTGGTTTAGTATGGAATTTAGTTGTTAATTAATGGATAGGCTAAGTCAAAGGTCATTGAGGTCAATATTTCATTAAAACCCCAATGATTTCACTCATTGGATCTTTCGAGCACCTAACAAGTGTGGAGTTTGTATAACCACCCAAAACCTCAACCAAAGCATCTCTATTTCTAGGATGATGCTCTTGACATAAATTACAATCCCTAAACACTTATTTCTAAGATTGTAAAGGGTAGTAACCCATAGGTACAAAGGGTTTCTAGAGCTTGGCGCTTTTACCCATCAAACCCATTTGGAAATTTAGAGTTTTCACCCATTAAATCCTAACTCATAAGCTCAAGTAATGGTGAAACCCATACTCAACAACTAAAATCCATGCAAACACAACAATACCCACACACAATCACACACTAATTCATCATAATCCCAAGACTAAATTATTTTAGTTACTAATGAAAAAAGTAAAGAGAAGTATACCATATGGGTCATTCAAAGCATCCATTCTTCAATAAAAAAACTAATAAATTGATCCTCCCAAAATCGATTACACACTTTCCCAAGATTAGGGTTTCAAATCTTGAATTCCAAGAGATCTTATGCAATAAGGTATCCTAAAAAGGGGAAGGGGGTTTTGCTTTAATATGGCTTAGGATACGTCTAAGTGCTTTTATAGATATGCCCCTAGGCCAACTCCCGCTTAACCGTAATTGTGAACATCTATCCATGACTGGGAACTCATGACTGCATTTTTGTGTTGCGATCACATTGCTCTGACTGTCTTGACTGACCGCGATAGTGGCTAGAAGATCACGGTCATGGTAAATGGGGATAATGCAATTCAGGTCTTCAACTGCACTCTTCTAAGCTTCTTCTTTATCATTTTCAGCTCCAATCTATATCTTTGGACCTCCTTAGCTTTTTTTTTACTTGCATCGAGTAGATATTAGTGCATCTAACCATAAGTTTATCTTATTTATGCATTAAAATCAAGGCATTATGCATGAATAATGAGTATGAATGAGTGGTAAAAACACCACCTCATCAAGGACTAACTTCTCCATTAAGGATTATGTGAGGTTCTTCATGAGATTATGAAGCTGCATGGGGTACCGATTTCTATTATCTCAGATAGTGGTACGCAGTTTACATATTATTTTTGGTGATCATTTTAAAAGGTTTAGGGAACAAGGTGAGTCTTAGTACTACTTTTCACCCACATTTAGGTGGGAAAGAAGAGAGAACTATTTATATATTGAAGGATATACTTCATACATGTGTGATTAACTATAGTGGTAGTTGGGTTGAGCATCTACCTCTTGTAGAGTTTTCTTACAATAATAGTTATTATTCTAGCATTGGGATGGATCCGTTTGAGTCCTTGTATGGTAGGAGGTGTAGGTTTCCTATTGGGTGGTTCCAGGTTGGCGAGGCAAAGATGTTTGGCTCGGATTTGGTTCAACAAGCTATGGAAAAAGTAAAGGTGATTTGGGATAGGCTTAAGGATGCCTAAAGTTGCCAAAAGTCCTATGCAGATGTGAGGCAAAAAGAGTTATAGTTTGAGGTTAGGGATAGGGTTTTCTTAAAGGTGTCTCCCATGAAGGGAGTGATTTATTTGGTAAAATGGGAAAGCTCAGCCCCCTGTATGTCGGTCCTTCCTTGGTTTTGAAAAGGATTGGTTATGTTGAAAATGAGTTGGAGTTACCTTCTAGTTTGAGCTGTATTTATCCAGTGTTCCATGTTTCTATGTTGAGGAAGTATATGGGTTATCCTTCTTTGAAACACCTAGGCTTTTGATCCTTAAGAAAATTCACTTAACTCAGGGTACTAGCTGTACCCTTATATATAACTTAGTGACCCCTATAGTATCCTAGGTAGTGTGGTGGGGGTTACACACTATCCAATATACAACCTGGCCTTCTCATGGTCTATTTAAGGTACGAGTCTTACCAAGTGAAGTCGTATAAGGGTTGGCACTTAGTCTAGTTGACACTATTGTGTATACGATTTAGGGTACAATTTGTACCCTTGGGTACAATTCAAGGGTGTGTTTTCATACCTTAGCCAGTGTAGGGGTCCTTGTAATGGCCTAGGGTACGAGTTAGGGTACCACTCGTACCCCAAGGTACAATTGAGTAAGTGAGTCGTACCCACTTGGGAAGTCACTTCTCAAATTTTAAGCCAAGGGCTTTATGGATATTTCCAACCCTAAAACCCTTATTCCCCTCACTATATAATATCTTATGGCCTCCTAAACATTTATTTTTGAAGATCAAAATATTCCAAAAACATATTTTACACTTCTAAAAATAGGATTAGAGGCAAGGGTTCCGAGGGGTGTTCATCTAGAGGCAAAGAGGAGTCAATTTTCTTAGGGATCATCTTGTTTAAGGCATGTGACTCTTTCCCTTGCAAAAATCATGTATTTTAAACGTGGATTAATACTTGTAAATGGTGATTTTGAAATGAAATGATAAGGGTTTTGTTTCATAATGATGTGTATTGTTTGCTCTTGCTTAGACTTGTGATTTTACATGATATTGGTGGTGATTTGCACTTGTGGGAGCTAGTTGTTAGTGGTTTATCAAAGGGGTCTTGAGAATCCCTAATAATAATGATTGCTCCTCATATAGAATAAAAACCACTCTGGTTTGGGATGTGGTTCAACTAATTCCATCTCCCTTGTTAGCTTGCTTAAGATTCAAACCTGTATTTGCAAATTCAATAGATAATACCAAGTTTTTAACACTTATCAAATAGAATAGTAAAACCAACAATTAAAAGTTTGCTAATTTTTTAAGTCCCTGGCAATGATGCAAAAACTTATTGCATCAAACCGCACACGCAAGTATACATGGTTGTGCAAGTAATAAAGTAGATCTTACAATCTAAGAAACAAAAATGAAAACAATACAAAATTTAGATTGTAAACAACATATAGAGAGCTTCTAGGGTTGAGACTTACAACACATTCATTCATAACCATGGTTTCTAGCTGGTTTTGGTGTTTATCGTGATTGTTGATCTATGGGGTTGATATTACAATATGGGAATGATCATTCCCTAAGGCATCTACCCAAATTAATCTTACAACTAAATTGTTGCACGGGGATGTGAGTCTTTAATTTGGATGCATTAAGTTATCTTTCTATTTTATTAATCAATTAGGAAGCACTCAAACTTTCCTTTTTATCAGCTTTATTAGATTCAACTTGCTTTTTCGTCTGCTTAGGTGTGATCAATTCTTATTGCACCTCATGATTCTTCTTTTTAGGTGTCTATCTAATATCTGCCACTCCTCAAGGTAATTGCCATAATTTGTTTTGAATTTTGATATGTATTACTAGGCAAACCCCCTTGAGGTCTTGTATTTTGTGCTTGGGCTAACTAACCTATCTGTGTCTCTAAATTCTTTTGATCTAATTGCTAATTTTTTATCTCTGCAGCCATCTAGTCTTAGTTGGTCAAAATCTTTTTCAAAGTCTTTTCTATGTTTCTAGCCTGCTTGTTGTTTTGAATACCTTGTTGCTACTAAAACTGTTAAGGTTGGACCTGGTTAGTGCCCCAAGAGTAGTTGGACTGACTCTGCCAGTTTCTATTATAGTCATTACCATAAGTCTAATTCTCTTTTTATGCATTTCCACAAAATTCACTAATTGTGAATTTGCTTAATATAAGTTTGCAGAGTGATCATTACTACAACAAATTTCACACCAGGTTTGTACTTGTTGAACTACATTAACCTGGGTCTGTGGTTGAGCCATACTCAATTGATAAACAGGGTCATCATCTGTGTTTGAAAAGTGCCCAACTCTACAACCAATGTTGTCATATTATCTACCTCAATCATACCTCTAGGCTTCTTTATAATGCTTCTGGAAACATCATCCTACCACTCTGGATTGCCTTGTACAATACGGTTAAGGAGAGTATATATCTCATCATAGGTTTTCTCTAAATCCTGACTACCTACCATTGAATCTAGCAAAATATTTGTGTTATGGTCAAGACTTTCAATGAAAGTATGAGTTAATACTTCATTTTTATGTTAATGATGTGGGAAAACTTTTATAAGAGGTTTGAATCTCTCCTATGCATGATAGAGATTTTCGTCTGGCTTTTGCTTGAAACTTAAAATCTCACTCCTCAACTGGGGGTGTGCAAAAATCAAACTGACCAATAAACCGAACCAATAAAATGGTTATTGGTTTATTGTTATTAGGTAGGGTTAATAGTTTTTCAATGGTTTTATGGAAAAAAAATATTGGGTTATTGATTTGGTTTGATTTTTTCGTATTGGGCTATTGGATTAACTGATAACCCAATAAGAATATTCTAAATTACACTTTATCCCTACTAATATATATATATAACCTACTCTATATTTCTCTTTTATTTCTATAAACCTGTTCAATTTCTCGAAAACATATTCAAGCTTGAAGATTCTTGTAAAATAAAACATATTATGTAGGATTTTTACTGCAACTAAGATTTTGCTTCTTTTCTTGTTAGTTGCTACTATTTCTATTTTATGCATATTTTCTTATCGGTTAAACTGAAAACCAAACTGTTAAGGACTAAAATTAATAAACCAAAAATCGTTAAAAATATCTTATTGGTTTGATTATTGGTTTAACTTATTTAAAAATTGATAACCTATAAACCAAATCAATAATACATAAAATCAAATCGAACCAACCGATCCACAACTCTTTCCTCAACCATACTGATTTTCCAGATGGAAAAAATTCAAATAAGAAACTTCTTAGTCAAGTCGTCCCAAGTTGTGATTAAATTTGAAGGTTCTACCTTCAACTATTTCTTTGCTTCTCTAAAAAGTAACAATGGAAAAAGAGGTAGCCTCATGTAATCTATGGAGTCTACTGTGGGTATGAATGTGTCATTGATCTATATAAAATTCTTATGATAGACCTATGGATACTCCGATGACAAGCTTGTAAACTGCTCGCTTGCATGAAACAATTGCACCATTTATTGTTTAAGCTTAAATTTGCCTCTTGTGTGTGGTCTATAGATATTGGAGGTTATATTGGTTGTGAGTTTGATTTTGACTTCGCACACTGTTCCGCGGGCACCACACATTATTGTAGGAATGGTCTTGCCTTGCGGAACTTGTGGGATTGGATAGAACAATGTTGATTCGTTCCTCATATAGAGCAAGCACCACTCAGATTTGGGATGTGGTTCAATGAATTCCATCTCCCTTGTTAGCTTGCTTAAGATTCAAGCCTGTATTTGTAAATTCAGTAGCTAATACCAAGTTGTTAGCACTTAGCAAATAGAATAGTAAAAATAAAAATTAAAAGGTTGCTAATTTTTTAAGTCCCTGGCAATGATGCAAACACTTGTTGCATCAAATCGGACACACAAGTGTACGTGGTTGTGCAAGTAATAAAGTAGCTCTTACAATCTAAATATTGATCTCATAGGGACTTGATTTTTAGCAAAAAATTCAATTCGAGTATTACTATCTAATTTAAACAAATGCGGTTTGTAACCAAGAAGAGTTTGAGTTTTGTAATTATAAACTACATAACAAAAATGAAAACAATACGAAATTTAGATTGTAAACAATATATGGAGAGCTTCTAGGGTTGAGACTTACTACACATTCATTCATAACAATAGTTTCTAGCCGGTGTTAGTGTTTATCGTGATTATTGATGTACGGGTTTGATATTACAATGTGGGAATGGTCATTCTCTAAGGCATCTACCCAAATTAATCTTACAGCTAAATTGTTGCAGGGATGTAAGTCTTTAATTTGGATGCATTAAGTTATCTTCCCATTTTATTAATCAATTAGGGAGTTTAGGTATATCTCTATCCTAATCACAAATCATCCTTTAATAATTAGTATCTAACAATTAAATATATGATCCACACTACCTACGTTCTTCGTTCTATCTCTCTACTCCCATGGTGAATTTGTTTTGAGACTTAGATTTATCGTAAAGTTCATGACTCTTTAGAATATTAAAGCAAGAACTCAAGGATAATATCTTGGCGTTATAAACATATAAACCAAATATAAATCATACTTAAGAAATTATGTTGTATCCTTAACCCTAGAAATAGGGTGTTTACCTACTCATAGTCATACAAAGAATCACCATAGATGAGCTCATAAAGTAAAACTACAAGAAAGAAAATTTAAAGTACGAAAAAAAACTAGTGTGGAGCCTTTAATGCTTTCTCCTTTCTCCAATCTTGTGTTGTTCCAAAGATGTCTTGTAAATATGGCCAATTACACTTTGTATAGACCTTTGAGTCATCCAGAATTGTAATACCCCGCACTTTTCCTAGCTTAAATTCATTCCTAGAATGTTAAGGGATAGATTCCAAAATGAATAATATTTATTTCATGCAAAATTTTCCAGATTTAGACCTCCCATTGTGTGGGAAATTGAATAAGCGTTCCATCGATACCAAATTCACCTAAATCTGACACACGGTTGACAGTGTGCCACCTGGGCACTCAACGCATCGCGGAGAAGGCAAAAATTACAATCGTCACATTCTAGTGGACCTCCGTGATATTGGAACATCGCGAAGCATCCTATTTCCCATTTGTCAATATCCAGTAGCCGAACACGATAGTGGCACGTCGTGCCAATGGCCAAAATGTCATTCCAAAGGAGCACCGCAATGGTGGTGCATCGCGGAGCATGCCCAGTTCCCACTCATCCACTTTCTAGTAAGCCACCGCGATAGTAGCGCGTCACAGTGGCCTGCTAGTTCGAAAAAATGTTGCAGTTTTTTAGTTCTGACTTAAAGTTTAATAGGGGTATTTTGGTTAATCCCCAAGGTTTTAATCCGTTCAAAACAAAATATTAATCATGTTTAAAGCCCTTTATGCTCATTATTCACCATTCTCTTCAAAAGAAAAACCCTAGAGCTCCAAAGCTTCTTCTCCAAGAAATCAAAATCCTCCATTGTTTCTCCAAGAAAGCTTAAGATTGACGATTTCCAAGACAAGATAATCAAGAATCCATCTTCAAGAACTCAAATAGGAATCAATAATTCAATTTTCTTCATCTAATTATCAATCAAGGTATGTGGAGTTTATGAACAAGGATCTTCTTCCATCCTTGTGCCCAAAACCAAGCTTTTATTTAAAATTCATTTGATTTTGAATAATTATACATGAGATTTGAATTAGGATTCATTCCCTTTATTGCTAATTTTAAGATTATGAGATTTTCAATATTTTAGAAGTTGAATTGCATGTCTATTTTGCATACTTTCATGCCTATTGCAGAAATTTACAGATTTTGAGATGAATTATCTTTGTTTTCATTATTAAGCATGAATATTATGATGTTTTGGCATAAGTTTGATGTATGGGTTAATAAGCCCAAGATTATATGTGAATGTTTCAAGAAAGATGATGTTTTAAGCATCCAATGATCAGTTTATTCATAGATTTTTAGTAAAATTTTGATCTTTTGATCCACAGCTAAGATAAGGAATCCACATTGTTCATATAGTTTGAAATTTAAAGAAAGAGAATCATAATTGGTTTTCATTATAAACCCTTATGCTATTTTAAGGTGGATTTCCTAAAAGTTCTGAGTGATAAGTATAGGAGTAGTATTTATCACCGAGTTGGGTATGATTCCAAAGTCTCATGCCCCAGAACTACGTGCCACCATAGGTTTATGATTTTTCCATAGTAGGCTAAGATAGTGATCAGTTAAGTTAAGGTTCTATTCCAATGGCAAGGGTAGAACAACTCTCCCCAATGTGGGTAAGACGTTGGACTCCATGACAGCTCACATGATTTATGTCGGTTAGAAGTACCTCCCAAAGTTCCTAATTCCTAAGACAGAATGACAAAAAAGATTTTAGAAAAATAAGTGTAAAGGCTCACCAACTTATTCAAACTATGCTTTACAGAAAGATATTTAATTACAGTTTTCAGCTTTTAGATTTCAAATTTAAGGGTGAGTCCTTTCTACACTTAGATAATATGATTTAAAGAGAGAATATAAGTAGAGCTTCTAGAACTAAATGTTATGACTCACTAGATTTATAAAGTTTGATTTGTTTTTCATGACTTTAGATTTCTGTATTTCAGATATTCTAGCTTATGTGAGTCATTTACATTTAGCATGCATTGCTTTATAAATTGTGATGATGAGATAATGTTTTATTTATGCATTTCAACCCTATATACTCAGTACATCCTTAAAGTACAGATCCACATATACGTCTATGTGATACATTGTCTCATAATGTAGGTTCAGGTGCTCAGCATCAGCAACGTGAGTAGTTCGAGCATCTTCTACATCCGACAGTTGGTGAGTCCTCATAGTATGGGGACTTATTCATTCATATTTTGTAGCTTAGTAGTTTTATATGATTTAGTATTCTTTTCAGACAGTTTGAGTACGCTGGGGGTCTGTCCCAGTGACTCTCTAGTTATTAGTAGTAAAGGCATATCAGACTGCTAGTTTTGATTCATCTTATTCAGTATTGAGATTTCAGACATTATTTCAGATAATATATTCAGACAGTTTTCTCCATTTATAATGGATTTTGTGTTTATGTTTCCTTTATTATGATATTTATACCTAGTAGAAGGCAGACATGTTAGCTTAAGGCTATTCATAGTCTTAAGCACCGTGTGATGTCTTGGGACCAGGTTTTGGGGCGTTACAATAATCTTCCCCATATGAAACATAATAATTGACCACTTCTCCCTCAATAAACTAAGAGAAAAATTAATTTTAGATGTTTTTTTAGGGGAGGGGCTTGTGCCGCATGGACCATAGCATGGACAAGATGGGCGAAAGATAGGACTACATCATGGACAAAGCAGTGTATCCTTGACCTAGGGTGTATGGTACATAACCCCCACCAGTTCTATGGGGGGTGAGGCACATGGCCTCCTCCACAAGTTAAGGTTTCATCCCATCTTTGTTCTCTTCTTCTTGTCTACTTTTTCCGTGTTTCCCCCCTCCTTGTGGCTTGTGTGTGGGCTTTATTTATCTTACATAGTTGTTCCAATTGTCTCCTATAACATCAAATAACAAAAATTAGTCCACACAATACAATAAATCTCATCAAAAGTACAATTAAAATAAGCATAGCATAGGCTAGCCTAACTAGTTTTGTTGTCTACATGTTGTTTGATCAGTTGACTCTTATCTTGTTTCAATTACACCTCAAACACTATAAGCATAAAAATTAGTGCATAAATACATAAAGAACACTTTATACTTCATTAAGTACACCAAATTATCCTCAAAACTAAGTTAAACATGTGTAGATAATGACACTTAGGTGTATAAATATGAATAAGATTAGATTCCATGTTATTCACGTGGTCTATGTCGGTTATGAGAACCTCTCACAGTTGTGAGACCTATGGTTTATACTATTAATGGGGTTTCCCTGATCTAAGAGTATTGCTTTACTATGAACCTAATACAAATGGTCTTAGCCATTTAAGACATTAAAAGAGATAAATGTTTTATGCTTGATCGTTCAGACCCAAATTTGAGAGATGGAAGCTTGTGGTACGAGCTCCATGTGGCACATAGCCATGACACTGGGGACTGTTGGTAGCTCAGGGAGGTGATTGCTAAGTTTCTCACAGATAGTTGTTTCATTTTTTACACATGCAAGCGCACGTGGTCATACAAGTAATAAAGGGTGTATGTTCAGATATCGTACCCACGGGTATTTGACAAAGTGAATTTCTATTTTGAATTCTTATTTATACGATTCAGTAAGCAACAAGGAATAGATAGTGTTTAAGTTTAAAATCAATATAACAATTGTAAATAAGCTGGAGAATTTATTTTTTATGATTCAGTTGAGGAAAAAGATCCAGGGTTGTGGTATTTTAAAAATCTAGTTGAGTAATCCAATCATACGCCTAATTTGATTTTCTAAGTTGCTACAGTTAAACCTCTATGTAGGGCACCTCGTTCTAATGGTATTTTATTATAGCGGCTTGATTTTCTCTAGAACTAATTTTTCACGTTATAGTTTACTTATCTATAATGGCATTCTACCTATAATGACAATGGCGTATATTATAGCAGTACACTCTTTGTAAAACTACCTCTCCATAAAAGCATACTCAAATATTTTGTAATAATATTTTATAAGAAATATATTATGTACAAAATAAAATGAAAAAATATTTATGGTAATAATCATTAATGCCATGCACACAAAAAATTTCAAGTACAAATATATAATTAAAAGAAAAAAATATATTTAAATGGTGCACGTCAGTTATTTCATAACTTCACGAGGAAAGGACTACTATGCTTGACTTTGTTTTATTCATGCTCTTTCTAATTTTGTATATTTTTATGGTAGCTAAATGATATCTAAATGCCAAATTCCAGTACACATATAAAACAACACCTCTCTATAGTAGCCATACAAGTTTTGGACAAACATTGCCGCTATAGAAAGTTTGGGTGTAAGTTAAAGTTTGATTTTAGTTATGCTGTGTGTTTTTCAAACAACTCTAAGTCTACTAGAGTATCCCTAACCCCTATAAATCTATGGACATCAGTTAATGGTGAAGTGTATTAAGATATCATCTATATCAACTAAGTTAGGTCATAGGGTACATTTTGTCCTTAGTGAGGAATTGATTCCCTCTCTCTATAAGAGTCATAAATAATTATCCCCCCTTTTGAACTTGTTCCCTTTTTCATGTCTAACAAGTGAGCCATAGATAGTATTCATAAGGTTATCAAGCAAATGAATAATTACAATCTCGACAAAATTAGCAACTTAATAGATGGAAACTGAAATAGATACTATGATATTCAAGTTTCAACTCCCTCATTCAACCACAACCCAAAAATTTAAAAGGTTTAGATACTCATGAATCTTTTTGGAAAATATATTTCATGATTTTACAAGACAAACATCAAAAATAAAATAAGAAAATAAAAACTAAAGCTTAGTCTTGAGCTTTTCCCTAGCCTTTAGCTTCCCAAGATCACTTGTGTGTGATAAAAAAAATGTGTGGATGGGTATTTATAGAGTTTAAGAATCCTTGGAACTTCAAAACCAATCCAAATCGGGTTAGGATAAGTCCCAACTCATTCCACTGCCAAAAAGTGAGACAATGGCAAAAGAAACAAGTCAAACTTCAGAACAATGCCCACTCCTTGTTGGGGGTGATGGGGAAAGTCCTTCCAATTTTCCAAACAAGGTGTAAGCTCATGCCATTCCTTGTTTTGGGTGAGTGGAGCATGTCTCAGTCCAATTGGCCATTTTTTACTTATTTTACAGTGTGTTATGACATTGATCCTTCGTTGGTTCCTTTTGGTGCCTTAATGAGCTTTTTCTTGTTTCTTGATCTCCAAATACGTCAAGACACTCCTACACTCCCAGGATCACTTGTGTGTGATAAAAAAAATGTGTGGATGGGTATTTATAGAGTTTAGGAATCCTTGGAACTTCAAAACCAATCCAAATCGGGTTAGGATAAGTCCCAACTCATGCCACTGCCAAAAAGTGAGACAATGGCATAATAAACAAGTCAAACTTCAACTTGTGCCACTCCTTGTTGGGGGTGATGGGGAAAGTCTCTCCAATTTTCCAAACAAGGTGTAAGCTCATGCCATTCCTTGTTTTGGGTGAGTGGAGCATGTCTCAGTCCAATTGGCCATTTTTTTACTTATTTTCCAGTGTGTTATGACATTGATCCTTCGTTGGTTCCTTTTGGTGCCTTAATGAGCTTTTTCTTGTTTTTTGATCTCCAAATACGTCAAGAAACTCCTACATACAAAAAAAATCAAATAAAGTGTAATTAACATCATTTAATATCAATACAATGCTAAAAAGGAACAATTATAAAGCGAAAGATGGTAAAATAACATGGTTTATAGCCTTATAAATGGTCACGAGGGAGATACTGAGTAGTGATCGGGACAAGAATAATTTATGGAAGGGTGCCTAGCAAAAAAGGCAACACGTCAACCCCCGCACACCCCAAAAGATAATTAGTTGAGTGCCCCTTGGTGAAGCAACATGTATGCTTTATCTCTTTTTCAATAACTTCCTAACCGTTCGTCATTTTTTCTTTCTAAAATCTTATAGGTTTTGTGGATGGATTTCTTGCTATTGAAAGGAAAGCCAGCCCTATTGCAAAGATAAACCCAATGCGTGAGATCTGTGGTGAAATATCTCTCAAAATCCATTGGATATGGAAGATCCATTCTGTTGGTAGGCAAGCACGAAGACCCAAAAGGATGCACTATACTCTTTTTGCCTTCATCAAGTTTTTGGCCTCCGGAAAGTTTTGTTGGCAAGGTTTATAAGTAGGTAGCAGTAGGTTTTTCCTAGAGGAATTGAGGATTTTCTTTGTCTCACATTATATATCTATTGTATGGTCTCAAAAAATAATAGTATGAATTAAAAGTAGAAGTTCTGGAAAATATGTTACGATTTTTTTCAATTGTGGAAATCTATCGAGATTACAAGAATTAAAAATAAATGGTCCTGAGCATAAAGTGCAATCTACCACAAGTTCTCATAGATCAATATCCCAAAGACATTGGGAATATCTCATTTTGAGAAACAAGGGAGATGCAAGCGCTAGTCAAGGATCCAGAATCCCGACTCAGTGACCCCTCAGATCCCAAAAGTAAGGGATAATCCAAAGCCTCAAGGTCCCCACAAAAGTTGAAAAATACTAACGATTGTAGAAGAGGCTGAGAATGATTTTCTAATTAACGGACTTAGGACGCGGCTTCTAGGTGGAGTGGCAAAACCATAACCCTACCAAAAGAACAAATTCATACAAATGCACAGACTAATCATCCGACAAAAAGAAAAGATATGATGCCATTGCACACTCAGGGTCAACTCAATCATGGGAAACCCTCAAAATGCTGTAAAAAATCAAGTCCCAACCAAGAAATCTAAAGTCGAAAATTGACTAGATAGAGAATTTTTCTCTAAAGAGCTACGCTCTAAAGTACCTCAAAGAATTTTGGAGTTAAAAGCTCAGAAATAAAAAATAAAGTAATCCCTCCTCAAGTTGCAAGGTACAATAATAATTATATTTAAAAACATTTCTTTTGGATAAAATGTAAAGAATGTACCAACCTCACGAGATGATTACAGAAGAAGTGATAAAATAAAAAAATAAATTACCAATTATCTTTGATCATCGAATGAAATAAACTCTTACCAGCCCAACTAGAATTACTAGGCATAAGGTTCCAAGAACAAGGCACACCAAGGGTATGACGCCTTGAGAAAATCTCTGAGAGGCAATGATTGGCCCTTTTAAGGAGATGTATTCGATGAAAAGATAGAGTTAACAAGTTTGGGCTCTCTGATTAAAAGGAATCCCAGGTGATGCTTTCAAGATAATATCTTGCTATAGAAAATGGCAGACTACTTGCTAAAAATAAATCACACAAAAAGGCAAGTTATCACAGGAAAGCCAAAAAAGCATGACAAAGCATAAAATCTTCCTTACTTATTACACCCTAATAGGTTACAAATTACAATTACTAGCCCCAAGAAAGGTTACCAATTGTAATACACATAAGCTCGAGATAGACGACAAAATAGTTGTGAGATGACTCTCAATTATGACCATAGAGAATGTTCAGCAAGCGAAATCTATTGGCACATATTCGCATTGTTCCATGGTGTAGGAGCCTCCTATAAGGACACACTACTAGTCTGCTTTCATAGAGGTGTGAAACAATGCCTAAGGACACTGGGCTTGCAATAAGCAAAGCCTTGTGTGGAAGGCATTGGTGAAGGTCTACAAAGGTAGAAGACTTGAGAAAGAAAATGGGAGTCCTTAGGGTGGAAAAAAAGAGGAGAATCTGAGGTTGGCAAAAATTCACAAGTAGGGCCTCTTTTTTATGGAATAATCTTTATTTCCTTAAATATTCTTAGAGGACACACCCTGCTATGAACTTCCCATGGCTAAGAAAGTCTTATTAAGCTCAATCAAAGGCTCAATAAGACTATCTTTGGCCAATAGACTGCCTCAATAGAGTCCCAGTGAGTTTGGATGCAACTCAAAACCTAAAGATTATGTGATAGGTTGAATATACCTAGACCCTAAGGCCTCTAAAGAGAAGAGTGGTTACGTGAAGTTTCTTTCACCACTCTCTCCTTTGGTCTCACCCAAAAATTTTGCCTTACCCTTGTCAAAAATCTCAGCAACAAGATTCTAAAAATGTGACCAGGATTAAAGATAAAGATCAGGTAAAAATTAAGGGAGGAGAAAAGCGGAAAGACAAAAGTCCCTCAGCATACAAGTTGTGCAATCAAAATTAGTTATGAGAGACTAAAGGGGAAAATTCTAGATTACACAAGTATACAAGAGATGAATGCAATATTCTCACCACACATGTCATGCAAAATTTGTTAAGGGAGCTCAAATGTCTCTCCCGATGGAAACAATCATGGAGTATTTATCACTATTCACAAGTCAAAAATTTGTGGAACCACAAAAAGAAAAAAGGGTTTGTTACAACATTGCTCACGTCCATGCCCTTGATTTTTAAAAAATTTTGGACAGATGGGGTTTCTTGATTTACCATAGCACCATCCACAAAATGCTAACATATGGCGACGACTACATCCAAAGCCTTAGTCTCACATATGGCTACTCAGACTTTTCCAATGGTGTATAAAGTGATCCCAATTTGCAAAATAAAATGTTACGGGTACTCAGACTTCCCTTGCTCTTTTCGATATTTATGCTACGAGTACTCAGAATTCCCTGCATACCTATCCCAACATTACTAAGATCCATAATAAAATTTAAAGTACGTATAGAAAACTAAAACTAGAAATAAAAGAAAAACATGGTAATCCATAAAACTTGGGCACCATCCAGATACCCAAAAATATAGCATCCAAAGGGAAACATAAGAAACAGTATCCAAAGTATCATCAAAAGAAATATCCGGAAACATAACACCAAACAATATAGAATCTGGGGTCACCCCCTACTGAAATAATTGTAGTATTAGCACTGCATATGCAAAAAAGCAAGAGTAAAAAGGGCTCCCTGTATCCGTATCACGAGCTATCTCCTCCTATTGACTTTGCATCATCAGCTGACCATTCTGCAGGTGCATCATCCTCACAATTAACTCTCGGTGAATGTAGCGGTTGGTTGGGTCTGATCACCTTGAATATGCCTTTCACCCCTTCCATAGCTTTTTGAAAAATTTGCCCCTCTTTTTCTCCCTCTTCACCATCTCATCATATGAGTCTTTGAGGCTTCTATGGGATTCAGCTTGGGTTAATAAGCTCTCTCCAGGCTGACCACTATGGAACCCTACTTCTTCTGCTCTACTATATACTTATCATAATGCGACATATGAATGACGAGCAGCGAAGGACTCTCTTGGTACCTGAGGTAATCTAGACAATATATCCTCTGTATTTGAATAGAAATATCATCTAAGGCAGTCGCTGATGAGAGTCCATAAGAGTTTGTGACCTCTTGGACTAATTTTCCCGAGTCCATCCTTCTCTTCTTACTCTAACTTGGTGCACCCTCGCCTCTAAATTTAAGTGTATAGATAAGAGAGCCAGGGAACACCCAAGTGTCCATGACATACTCCTCTACTTTTTCTCTCCCACATAATTCAGTGATAAGAAATAGAAAGAGAAGATGGGTACCTCATTGGTTCTTGAAGTGTCTCCACTCGGAGAGAGAAATCTCACCCATATTCAGAGCAATGTAAAATAAGATGCATGCTACCATCCTAGCACTCATATCTTTGACCACAGTCATATGTGTGCATAGTGAGACTCTGCTACAGATGATGTTCAGCCACAGCCTGGCTTCAGCCTTGAAGTCCTTCATAAAGATATCTCATTTGATAGTGGCCCATGGGACTTTTTTTCCAGGAAACAAGATACCAGCCATCCAAGTCCCAGGCCCGCATGCTTTGGCGTCAAACTCCCTTATATCAGTATTTGGCAGCCCATACACTGCATTAATTTGTACCGCTCTAAAGTGAACCTATTTACCTCAAATTTTCATAACTGGGTTTGTGAGGGAGACTATGCAGAGGTTTGCATAGAACTCACGAACCCATTGCTCATTAGTGAGGCAGGGTTCAGGGGAAAAATACATCCACCTGATTGAAGTGAGCCTAGCATGGAATTCTGGGAACTTCTCTTCTACCTTGTCTCGTCTGATACCCCATTCAAGGAGTAGCCTTGTTCTGTGGAAGTCTATATCATAATGGTGTTGGCATTCTGCGGATATAAATTGGGTGTCGTCAAATTTTTCCATTGTTCAGTCCTAGAACCTGTAAACTCTACAGACATGAATCGGGTGTCGTCAAAGTCTCCCTTATTGAGGCCTAGAACCTGTAAACAGGACAGCTTATGCCAACATTAGCAATATTACAATAAACATATACTAAAACTAATTTATAAGCTCATGTAGTATTGTTATAAAAGGTTTCTGGGGTAGTTAATGTGTGGCAAGATATTTTGTGCCTGTCAGAACTTGCCCTCAAATATGGCGGTCGTGGAGCATTTGCTGCAACCACGGTGATGCGATCGCGGTCATCGGGGCCGCAATCATAGTACCCGAGGCCTGGTCTGACAATTCATTCCCAGTATTTAAAGTTCAATTTTAACCCCAATCTACAGTTAGACTAGGTATGACAACAATAGCAACAATGAAGCTAAGCCAACAGTGCAAGTTCATGGACTCGAATGTAAAAGAATTAAACATAGATTTCGTAGGGGCAGCCTATCAAACACACAAAATATATCTCAATATGAATGGGTTAAGGTCAGATTTTGGGTACTCACGACTTCCACAGTCGTGCATACCAACTTATAACACTTTACCACAACAATAAACATTAACAAGCATACATTTCACAGTGAAAATACTACTTTAGGCCTTTGTCTAAACTACACGTTCGAAGCAGGAAATAGATATTTAAAATGAGGGAATTTAAACAACTTACCGAGTTTAATAATGCACGGGATGTATTGGTACTTGAAAATGCAATGCAAAGTCACAAATTTTTAGAGGATTTTAAGAGAATTTTGAAAGAGAATTAAAGAATTTTAGGGGAATGGGTAAGTTGAACGGGTCTATAAACTGAATTGAATGCGATTGCAGTCATAGTTACGTGTTCACAGTCATGTGGCTTTTGCGATCATGGTGGCACGGACCGCGGTTGCGGTAACTGAGACCTATCAACCAGATTTTATGCACAGTACAAAAATTTCTTTCCAACTTCAACAAAAATTTCACTTGGCACCCTAAAGTTCTATGGATTATGCATGCACACAAATTAGAAGTTATTCTACTTTATAATGCATAAAAAGGAAAGGATACGTGCCACTTTTTGTAGCATGATGTGTTGTCACTCATCGAGTGCTTAGTTTAACATCGTAGCTTGATATTTCCGCTACTTTATTTTATGCCAACACTTATAAGATTTAAATCCCCATCCCAAATTTTGCTCAATATGCAATGAGCGGCAGAGGGACAAAAAATACAAATCTTCCAAGATGAAACTTGGAAGGGATGGTAAAATGGCAAGAAAGCTCCAATATCGCTATTTTGAAGACTTGAACCTTTTACCCAACTACACATCGATCTTCTAGATTCACTCCTAGGGTAAAATTAAGCACATCCATAAGCCATTCCTTGTACTTTAGATATTGAGCATCTTGGCTTTTGATGGACGGGGCTCCATGTGCTCCATCGGGATGACAAACTCCAAAATATAAGAGTTGGACTCTACCTCCCCATAATTCTCTATTTGGTAAAAATGATGGATCCTCATCACATCCACTATTCCCAATGTTGAAATGTTGGATGAACGAGGTCTAACACATAACTTTGGGTTAGCTTCCTCCAAAGCATTGTCACCCCGAAATGAGCTAGTCCTTATAAGAGGTTTGTTTTGCCTCTTCTTTTGACTCTAGTCTCATTTCCTTTACTATAGCTTCTTCTCCCTCGTATGGGTCGGGTTATTGGGAAGTCATTGAGGAATCTTCGCTACCAAACTCATATCGTAGCTTGGTTTCTTTTCATGATAACACTCCTCTTGAGTATTGGGAAAGGTAGTGATCGTTTCAAGATTTTCTTTTTTGTCCAATAGCTCTTCCTTGACACCCGTCCATTCTTTGTAAATGTATCCCACGTTCTCCCCCATTGCATCTACCCGATCCAAGATGGCTAGTAACCTTGGGTCATATCTACTGGACTCGGTGCATTGTTCTTCTAGTTTCTCATTATATGACCTTAAAATCATAGAAAAAACTAGCAATACGATTAGTATAATAGGGGGAAGGGGTGTTTGGGCACTCATCCTAATGTCCTTGTAGACGGCCACACATAGGGCAACCATATTCCCAATCGGATTGGAATGGTAAAATCTCTCCCCAGGGAGTGTACTTATAATCTCTCCTGAAGTGTGGTCTGTAATAATACGAACATGGGGGGTCACAATATGACTTCCAATCATTAAACTCCTATTTATTAGAAGATGCCATCAAGAAAAATAAAAACGAAATAAAATATACCTACAAAGAAAAATCACAAACAAATATTTACAAGCTTGAATTCAAGCAAGTCACTAAGATTGCAAACTAATTTAATGCGCCAAATTGTTCCCCGGCAACAGCGTCATTTTTTATAATGCTCAACTTACACGTTAATTTGAGTGCAAGGTAGTCGTTATCAATATATTTACCCAACTTTAGAGTCGGGGTTGAATCCACGAGGAATAATGTGAGTGGTGATCAAATTAATTTGAAATTATAGTTACAAGTTAAATTCAAACAAATGTTACAACAAGATAAAATGGGGGAGGTGAGTTCCTACACTAATGTTTCTTTTTGGGATTTTCTTGTATAAATTCGGAGCTATGAATAATTAGAGTTGTAATAATTATGCATAGATCTTGGGATTATGCATTACTAAGGGAGTTACATGTGGGAGTTTGTCATTAACATCGATTTAGTAAGTCAAATATGGGTAGGTTTGGTTATAGATTTTGATGCTAGTCTTTCAACAAAATACCAATCTTTCACCCATTGATCCTTTCAAATACCTAATGGGTGTGTTCAACAATTAGCAACCACAACCTCAATCAAGGCATCCCTATTTCTAGGATGACACCCATGGCATAGTCAACCTCACTTTCACCTTTATTTCTAAGAAAGTGAGAATTTAGCAAACTACACACATAATTGTCTATCATTGCTTTGGTCTCCACATCCCTCTTTCGAGGATGATATAGATTCCTCATCTTCACCCAAAACCCTTCTTTCGAAGATAACCTTGGGATTTCTAGAGCTTGGAGATTTCACCCATCAAACCCATGTGGGTATTTAGAGCTTTCACCCATCAAATCCCAACCAAACTAGCATAGCTAAAATAGAGCCCATAAACATGAAATACCAAATAATACTAACAATAACAACCCACACACACTTTAATCCCTATTCACACATAACCCCAAGAGGGAGATTTAGCTACACTACGATCAATAAGCATAGATATACCTATAATCTCCATTGAATTAATTTTTGGTAGATCTAAGTAATGTTACTTCAAACTTGGATACTCTACAATATCAACAATGGAACAGATCAAATCTTCCACTTGGAAAGTCTTCAATGTATTCTCCACCCATAATTTATACAATATTTTCTTCTCCAAAAAATAGAGTCTACAAAACCCTAAGCTGAACTAGAGGAATATTGGGGAAAAAAGAATGTGATGATATGAATAATACATCAAATTATGGTTTGTCTTTTTGTTCAAATTGGGATCAGCACATGCAATTACAGTTTTGCCCTTAGGCTGAACATTTCTGCCAAGCCGGTCGCACAAGTCTGGCTTTGACCGCGGCTATGCGACCATGATTGACTTTTGCAGTCGCTGTTGATTGACCATCTTGACTGACCGCGACCATGGTAACTGAGGCTAGTTCACTGCAGGTCTTCAGCTGCACTTTTTCTGTTCCCTTTTGATTATTTTAAACTCCAATCCACATCTGTTGGTCTCTTCAACTCCTACACCTGTAACAAGTTGATATTAGTGTATTAAATCACAATTATGACTCATTTACTCATTTGAGACAAAGTAATGTGTACGAAAACTAAGTGTGAATGTGTGGTAAAATCAACACTCATCAACACCCCAACTTAAGCATTGCTTGCGCCCAAGCAACACTACCTCTTTACCATGAGCCACAATTATTTATTCCCATATTTTATGCCTTAATTTCCATACTGACCTCGACTCGATTCGTAACCATAAGTAGCTAATCGTACATGTGCTAGGCTAATTTCTCAACACATCTCATTATAAAATGTAATAATTTAGGTTGCATCAGACTTTAAGGCAAAATCAAACAATAAAAGCCAATACTTTAGAAGCGACTCACCTTTTGACTAAAACTAAACCATACTCCACTTTCCTCATTATTTGAAAGGTGACAAAAATCACTCACCTCAACTTGCTTGCATGCCCATCTCATAAGAAAGAAAAGTTTCACACACCAAACTACCTATCAAGTAACAAGGAACTTTAAGGGAAAAATTCTCCCCTCTCAAAAGAAATCGCAATGCAACAAGTGTCATGCCATAGGCTTGCCCTTACTTTCAATCACCACTACAAAGAAAGCCACTCTACTTTGTTTCTCTCTTTTCTTATGCCTGTGTTTTGCCTTCTTTGTTCCCTATTTTTCTTTTACTTCCATTTCCATGCATTTTTATACAAGTCATCCTTTTGTTGAGTTTTTTCCTTTTTCTAAACATTTATTTGCAACACTTAGGTACCTTTGGTATTTTCACTAGTACTTTGTAGTTACTTTCAATCACCACTACAAAGAAAGCCACTCTACTTTGTTTCTCTCTTTTCTTATGCCTGTGTTTTGCCTTCTTTGTTCCCTATTTTTCTTTTACTTCCATTTCCATGCATTTTTATACAAGTCATCCTTTTGTTGAGTTTTTTCCTTTTTCTAAACATTTATTTGCAACACTTAGGTACCTTTGGTATTTTCACTAGTACTTTGTAGTCCCAAACTTACTCCTGGAGATTTTTACCACCCCCAACTTAGGCTTTTAGCCTCGCATTTCTTTTTTAAGTTCAAGGAGGGCATGGTTCAAGGAAAGATAAAAAGAAAGGTTTACGGCTTGTAATGAGTTTGCCAAAGAAATGTTTAAAGGATCAAATCGGGTACTAGGGTTTACAATTATACGTGGGTAGGATTTTTAGGTTAGAGTGGGTTCCAAAATCAGAAAGAGGGCCTAAGATCATTTCTCCAACCAAATACAATCAAAATTAGTTTTGAGAGACTAAAGGGACAAGTTCTAGACAAGATAAGTATACAAAAGATGAATGCAGTAATCTCACCACACATAGCATGCAAAATTCGTTAAGGGGCTCAAATGTCCCTCCCGATGGAAATAATCATGGAGTATTTATCACTATTCATAAGTCAAAAATTTATGGAACCACAAAAAGAGAAAAGGATTTGTTACAACATTGCTCACGCCCATTGCCTTGATTTTTCAAAAATTTTGGACGGAGAGGGTTTCTTGATTTGCCATAGCACTATGCACAAATTGCTAACATATGGGGACGGATACAACCAAAGCCTTAGTCTCACATATGGCTACTCAGACTTTGCCAATGGTGTATAAAGTGATCCCAATTTACAACACAAAATGCTATAGGTACTCAGACTTTCCTTGCATTTTTCGACATTTATGCTATGGGTACTCAGAATTCCCCTGCATACTTGTTCCAACATCACTAAGATCCATAACAAAATTTAAAGTACGTATAGAAAACTAAAACCAAAAATAAAAGAAAAACATGATAATCCATAAAACTTAGGCACCATCTAGATACCAAAAAATATATCATCCAAAGGGAAACATGAGAAACAGTATCCAAAACATCATCAAAAGAAATATCTGGCAACATAACACCAAACAATATAAAATCTGGGGTCACCCCTATGAAATAAATGAAGTATCCGCACTGTATATACAAGAAACCAATAGTAAAAAGGGCTTCTAATATCCGCATCATGAACTATCTCCTCCTGTTAACTCTGCATCATCAGCTAACCATTCTGCAGGTGCATCATCCTCACTATTAACTCTTGGTGAAGGTAGCGGTTGGTTAGGTTTGAGCACCTTGAATATACCTTTCACCCTCTTCTATGGTTTTCTAAAAAATTTATCCCTCTTCTTCACCCTCTTCACCATCTCATCATATGAGTCTTTGAGGCTCTAATGGGATTCATCTAGGGATGAATAAGCTCTCTCCAGGCTGACCATTGTGGCACCCTACTTCTTCTACTTTGCTATGTACTTATCATAATCTGCTTGGGCCACATATGAATGACGAGCAGTGGAGCACTCTCCTGGTCCCTAAGGTAATCTAGATAATATCTCTCTTATCCCCTATATCTAAAAAGAGATATCATCGAAGGCGGTCACTGATAAGGGTCCATAAGAGTCTGTGACCTCTTGGACTGATTTGCCAGAGCTCATCTTTCTCTTCTTACTCTGACCTGGTGTGCCCTTGCCTCTGAATTTGAGTAGATAGATGAGAGAGCCAGGGCGCACCCAAGGGTTCATGACATACTCCTCTACTTCTTCTATCTTACATAATTCAGCGATAAAAGATAAAAAAAATAACATGGATACCTCCCTGGTTCTTGAAGTGTCGCCACACGGAGAGAGCAATCTCTCCCACATTCAAAGCAATACCAAATAAGATACATGCTACCATCTTAGCTCTTATAGCTGCGACCACGATCATGTGTGTGCATGGTGAGACCCTGCTACATATGATATTCAGCCACAGCCTGGCTTCAGCGTTGAAGTCCTTCATCAAAATATCTTGTTTGGTGGTGGCCCATAGAACCTCCTTTCCAGGACACAAGATACCAGCCATCCAAGTCCCAGGCTCGCATGCTTTGGCGTCAAACTCCCTCATGTCAGCATTTGGCATCCCATACACTATATTAATTTGTACCGCTCCAAAGTGGACCGTTTAACCTAAATGTTCATAATTAGGTTTGCGAGAGAGACTATGCAGAGGTTTGTGTAGAACACATGCACCCATTTCTTATTAGAGAGGTAGGGTTCAGGGGAAAAACATATCCACCTAATTGTAGTGAGCTAAGCATAGAATTCTGGGAACTTCTTTTCTACCTTGTCTAGGTTGATACCCATTTCATGGAGTAGATTTGTTCTGTGAAAGTATGCGTCGTAATGGTGTTGGCATTCTGCGAAAATGAATCGGGTGTCGTCAAAGTCTCCTATTGTTGAGTCCTAGAACCTGTAAATAATGCAGCTTATACCAAAATAGCAGCATTACAATAAACACATGCTAAAACAAATCCATAAGCTCGTGTGGTATTGTTATAGAAGGTTTCAGGGGTATTTAACATGTGGCAGGATGTTTTATGCCAGTCAAAACCTGTCTTCAGGTATGGCGGTCTCAGAGCGTTAGCTGCGATCGTAGTGAGGCAATCATGGTGATCAGGGCTGCAATCGTGGTACCCGAGGCCTGGTCTAACAATTCCAGCCCAGTATTTAAAATTAAATTTTAAACTCAATTATGCAGTTACACTAGGCAATACAGCAATAGCAACAATGAAGTTAAGCCTGCAGTGCAAGTCCATGGCCCCGAATATAAAATAATTAAACATAGATTTCGTAGGGCGATCTATCAAACACATGAAATAAATCTCAAACTGAATGGGTTAAGGTCATATTTTGGGTACTCAAGACTTCCCCAGTCATGTGCATACCAACTTATAACACTTAACCACAGCACTAAACACTTACAAGCTTGCATTTCGCAATGAAAATACTTTTTTAGGCTTTTGTCAATACTACACGTTCAAAGCATGAAATAGTTATTCAAAATGAGGGAATTTAAACAACTTTCCGAGCTAAATAATGCATGGGATGAATTGGTACTTGAAAATTCAATGGAAAGCCACACATTTTTAGAGGATTTTGAGAGAATTTTGAAAGAGATTTAAAGAATTTTAGGGGAATGGGTAAGTTGAACGGGTCTTTATACTAAATTGACTATGATTATGGTCCTACTTATGCATGCGTAGTCACGCAACTTCCACAACCACGGTGACATGGACCGCGGTCATGGTAACTGAGACCTATAAATTGAGTTTTCTTTACAGTCTAAATTTCCGATTCCATACATCCTTTCTAACTTTTCAACAAAAATTTCTCTTGGCACCCCAAAGTTCTATGGATTATGCATGCACACAAACAAGAAGTTATTGTACTTTATAATGCATAAAAAGGAAAGGATATGTGCTACTTTTGTGGCATGATGCGTTGTCGTCCATCGACTGCTTAGTTTAATGACATAGCTTGACGTTTCCACTACTTCCTTTTGTGTCGCCACTTAGAAGATTTGAATCCCCGTCCTAACTTTCTCTCAATATGCAATGATCAGCAGAGGAAAAAAAATACAAATATTCCAAGGTAAAACTTGGAAGAGATGGTAAAATGGCAAAAAAGCTCCTATCTCACTATTTTGAAGAATTGAACCTTTTACCCAACTTCACATTGATCTTATGGATTCTCTCCTTGGGTAAAACTAAGCACATCAATAAGCCATTCCTTGTACTTTGGAAGTTGAGCATCTTGTCTTTTGATGGACAGGGCTCCATGTGCTCCATTGGGATGGCAAGCTCAAAAATGTAAGAGTTGGACTCCACCTACCCATAATCCTCTATTTGGTCAAAAGTATGAATCCCCATCACATCCTCTACGCCTAATGTTGATATATGGGTTAAACGAGGTCTAAGACCTAACTTTGGGTAAGCTTCCTCCAAAGCATTATCACCCCGAAATGAGCTAGGGGTCATTATAATAGGTTTGTTTTTTCTCTTCTTTTGACTATAGTCTTATTTCCTTTATTATGGCTTCTTCTCCCTCATATGGGTTAGATGATTGGGAAGTCATTGATGAATCTTTGCTACCATGCTCATCATCGTAGCTTGGTTTCTTTTATTGATAACACTCCTCTTGAGTATTAGGAAAGGTAGTGATAGTTTCAAGCATTTCTTCTTTTCCCAATAGCTCTTCCTTGATACCCGTCCATTCTTTGTACATGTATTCCACATTCTCCCCCATTGCATCTACTGATCGAAGATGGATAGTAACCTTGGGTCACAACTCCTAGACTCGATGCATTGTTCTTCTAGTTTCTCATCATATGACCTAAACAATCATAGAAAAAACTAGCAATTCGATTAGTATAATAGGGGGAGAGGTTGTTTGGAAACTCGTCCCAATGTCCTTGTAGATGGCCACACATAGGGCAACCATACTCCCAATCGGGTTGAGATGGTAAAATATCTCCCTGGTCATACTTACAATCTCTCCTAAAGTGTGGACCATAACAATACGAACATGGGGGGTCACTTATGACTTCTAATCATTAAACTCATATTTATTAGAAGATACCATCAAGAAAAATAAAACGAAATAAAATCTACCTACAAAGGAAAATCATAAACAAATATTTGCAATCTTGAATTCAAGCAAGTAACTAAGATTGCAAACTAATTTAATACACCAAATTACTCCCCGACAACGGAGCCATTTTTTATAACGCTCAACTTACACATTAATTTAAGTGCGAGGCAGTTGTCGTCAATATATTACCCAACTTTGGAGTTGGGGTCAAATCTACGAGGAACAATGTGAGTGGTGATCAATTAATTTGAAATGATAGTTACAAATTAAATTCAAACTAATGGTACAACAAGATAAAATGAGGGAGGTGAGTTCCTACACTAATGTTTCTTTTTGGGATTTTCTTGTATAAATTCGGGGCTATTAATAATTAGAGTTGTAACAATAATGCACGGATTTTGGGATTATGCATTACTAAGGGAGTGACATGTAGGAGTTAGTCATCAACATCGATTTAGTAAGTCAAATATGGGTAGGTTTGGTTATAGATTTTGATGCTAGTCTTTCAACAAAACACCAAACTTTCACCCATTGATCCTTTCAAATACCTAATGGGTGTGTTCAACAATTAGCAACCACAACCTCAATCAAGGCATACCTATTTCTAGGATGACACCCATTGCATAGTCAATCTCACATTCACCCTTATTTCTAAGATAGTGATAATTTAGCAAACTACACACATAATTGTCTATCATTGCTCTGGTCTACACATCCCTCTTTCGCGGATGATATAGATTCCTAATTTTCACCCAAAACCCTTCTTCTGAAGATAGCCTTAGGTTTTCTAGAGCTTGGACCTTTCACCCATCAAACCCATGTAGGTATTTGGAGCTTTCACCCATCAAATCCCAACCAAACTAGCATAGCAATAATAAAACCCATAAACTTGAACTATCGAATAGATGCTAACAATAACAACCCACACACACTTTAATCCCAATTCACACATAACCCCAAGAGGAAGATTTTGCTACACATACGATAAATAAGCATAAATATACCCATAATCTCCATTGAATTAATTTGCGGTAGATCTAAGCAAATGTTACTTCAAACTTGGCTCCTCCACAGTATCAACAATGGAAGTGAGCAAATCTTCCACTTGGAAAGTCTCCAATGTATTCTTCACCCAAAATTTATACAATATTTTCTTCTCCGAAAAATAGAGTCTACAAAACCCTAAGCAAAACTAGAGAAATATTGGGGAAGAAGGAATGTGATGGTATGAATAATACATCAAATTAGGGTTTTAGTCTTTTTGTTCAAATTGGATTCAGCATATGCTATTATAGTTTTGCCCTTGGGCTGGCTGCGACCGTAGCTATAAGACCGCGATTGACTTCCATGGTCATGGTTGATTGACCATCTTGACTGACCGCAATCATGGACCATGGACCGCAACTAACTGAGGCTAGTTCACTGCAGGTCTTCAGTTGTACTTTTTCTGCTCCCTTTGATCATTTCAAGCTCCAATCCACATATTTTGATCTCTTCAACTCCTATACCTGCAACGAGTGGATATTAGTGCTTAAATAAAATTATGGCTCATTTAAGATAAGGTAATGTGTATGAAAACTGAGTGAGAATGAGTGGTAAAATCTCCACTCATCAGACGCTTACTTCCGCTCAATTTGTTTCTTCATGAGCTTCTCGATTACATCGGCCTGTGAAGCATTCTCATGCCATAAGGATTCTATTTCTTTATACAAATAGCGGGCATTTTTAGGTACCCTTCTCTCTTTCTCAGAACCATATCCCTCTCAATTCTCAAATGCCTCAAGTTTGGATGATCATTATGGAAAGGCCTAAATAGACATAAATTGGTATGATATAATGGTCAAAATCCTCTCTAGTCCATTATGCTTTAAGTGAAGGCTTTTTCTTTCCTTCATAACACATTGGAGGACCTCTGCAACCAATATGTTGGCATTAAACAAAGGAACGTAAATGCGATGATAACATGATGGGGTTAAAGCTAATGAAAGAGAGACAGGGTACAAAATCCACTTTCCTGGCTGTCGTGTGAGCATCCATTGATAAGACATTCAATAGAAGCCTTGTTCATGCTCTCGGGATCTTTAAAAGAAATGATAGCATTTAAATTATTGACTACTCCCGCCAACCTTGTTTAAAGCTAATCTCATTATAGATTCATAGTACTATCAACTAATATTATGTCGGACTATGACCTGGGGAAAGGGAATCTAGCATAGCATAAGGGCTTACAAACCTCCTGAGGGTCGCGAACGATAAAGTGTCAAGCTGGTAGAGTTTAAGGATTATCCTTTGGCCAGATTATTAAGAAAGACTGAGAAGGCACGGTGTGCTTCATTCTATGATAAACATAAGGTTCAACCCCAAAGAAAACCATGAGGACGAGTCCAAGAGCTATTTTTTGAGAATTCTCCAATTCATGAAATAGGTCGCGACTTTAAAACAAGTTGCATCAGGAGTTTTAGCTCTCTGAGTTGGCGACTTGCCTCTTAACTCCTCGAATTTTTCTTCTAAGGGAATAGCCTTAGAAATAGGTCTTTTCTATTTATTTTCTAATGAGCCAGGTGTTTCCTTTGTTTTATCAGAAGATTAAGGTTTGATTTCAGAAGTATAGTCCATCGTAGCATCAATATGAGCATGAAGTCGACCACAAGGTTCTTGACCAATGAAGTTGATAGCAACATCATGTATGATAGGATCACCAAGAAAGATGACATGCTTGCGAGAAAGTTCTTTAAGAGAAAGCAAGTTCAAATAAATAGCAACCAACGTAAGGCCCAAAGTATTAGGTCTTTTGCCTTCCACCTAAACTGACTAGACAAGTGTGCCCATGATCAACTAGTACCTGTAAAAACATTTAGGATCTTCTCGATCCATGAGGAAAAATCTCCAATCTGGTGGTAAAAGGGAATGCCCATGGATGGATGATATCGAGATGTTGTATATAGCTCATGGATGATAAGTCATTAAAGATAAACAAGAGCAAAAGGAGTGCGAGATGGGAAAAGATTTCTTATAGTGTGTGTTCCAAAATGTAGGGAAAGTAACCTCGAGAGAATCAATGGGATCCATTGCAACAGAATGGTCGGCCCAACCTCAATTGTTGAGATCGACTAAGCTACCGAAAAGAGACCTCCTTTTGCGATAAGATAGTTTCACTATCCCTCTTTGGGCTAAACAAGCGAAATAGAGTAAGACAAAATATGTCAAGGAAAATCCATTGCTAGTAGCCTTGTGCACAAATCGATTTAGTTTGATTTTGGCCGTCATCGAATTAAAATTTCAACTTTTAAATTTTTAAAAGCCTAATGGTAACTTGATCCGTCCTAGGTCCAATTTGATTATTTTTTATTATTTTGATTCAAACATAAATTGATTTGTTCAATTTCAAAATTTTAACAAGTACCTATTTTCATTTCAATTTGATAGAAAACATAATAAAAGTAACAAAATTATAAAACTGGGTCTTAAATAACCAAAAGTAACATTGCGCAGTAAGTTTAAAGTGAGTGCAATGATGGGAATTTGGGAGTAAAATAGTGAGATTGAGAGAATTAAGAGGAATGATGGATTAAGAGAGGTCTTTAAGTATGTAAGAAAGGCACATTAGGTCTATAAATGGAAATAGTCTAGATTTTTGCATGGGCTATACCTAGTTACTTACCATACATACATCGCCTTTAGCCCTATACCTCTATTATAAGTTGATGTTTTAATTTTTTGAATCAATTAAGTTATAAACACACCCAACCTTATCCAAATCGAGAAACCATAATAATTTAAAATTAAATTTATAAATCAATTCGAATTGTATTATGCAAATTGCTATCAATTCAAAAATTTGAGCTAATCTAATTTGTGCACATCCCTACTAACAGTTAAAGTGGCCAGCACACAGAGGAAAGCGATAGTTCTCCCCATTCGTGGGACAATCTGACCTAAGCGCAACTGAAAAGTATTACAAAATGATATGATACCTCATCAATGGGATCTTCGGGGTCCATGCTAAATGGGTAAGTATAGACGAAAGTATGGTTAGTACTCGACAAGGTGATATGTTCAAATGAATGAGAATCTTCCACTCAAAATTTCCTAAGGGACCATCCACAGTTTCTTCATACTATGGCTAAATCACCCTTTTTCATAAGGGAGCCTCATTCTCTATGAGCCTATCATTTCCTTTAGGTCACTGCATGGTAGGACTTTGAAGTCTTCATCAAAAGAGAAAAAGTTAGGGATGATTTCACTGATAGTTGGTTAGGAAAGAGTTGGCTTCCTGTTCTTTTTCTTTGTGGCTTCACTAGCGGCCAAGGAAATGGAAGAAGGGTTCAAAAGAGAGCCAGACATACTGGAACGAGATATGGGGTAACTGTTAGCCTCCGTAGTCTATGTTTTAATAATGACAAACTAACAAGTGGATATTTGCAGGACATTGACGACTACTAATAAAGGAAGCTGGCTCTAAGAATGGAAGGACATCAATATGTGATCCGCGGCATCAAAGAAAATCAATCAGAATGAGAACAAATGGAAGGAGAATCTCAGTCCCATAAGTATCGACAAATCAAATCAATCATGGAAAATCTCTAATCCAAAAGTCTCGACAAATCAGATCAATAATGACTAAAGAGAAAGAAGAACCGATCACAAGCATATTTGGAAAGACATCAATCTATACAAGGCCAAAAGGAAAAATAAATCATGGACATATCTGATATGAATGTGATCCAAAGCGTATATGGACATATCATACGGCTACATTCCTCAATCAAGGAATCAATTTAAATCCTTGATTGAGAAGAAATCTCTAGGGTAACCTTATGAAGAGTAGCAGCCGAAGACTACAAATGATGAAGACTGAAGACAGACACGAGTTACTCAACTTCAAGGAGAAAAATCAAAGTGTCTCAATCTTAGTCTCACAAGGCTTTGTAACTTTTAGCTTACAATTGTTATATAAAAAGTAGGATCGAGTCAACTTTGTAATATCAATCGAAACTATGTCACAAGATCTAAAGAGCAAAATAAGTCTTCAGAACTTGTTTCCTATCACTGTATTCGAGCCCGACATTGAACGATCTAAGGAAACTTTGAAACCTAAAGAGACTGGAAATAGGCACCACATTGGTGTTCCAAACCACGATAAATCTCTGTGTCTTTACTTTGTGTTTAACTATTTATTTTCTTAATTGTGTTAAATCTAATTTGCTTTGGGAAGTACACTGATCTACAAGTGAGTCGACTGAAAAGAGTCAGTAGTCGACCCATAGAAACCCCCCCCCCCCCTCTGAATTTTAGTAGCAAGGAAAGGATTAGCCTAAGATGAATTTTTGAAATCAAGAAAAGGGCAACGTAAGAAAATAATGAAGGTCAGTCCAAGAATAGTGAACCATAGGAATGTATAGATCAGGAAAGGCAGCTTTTCTATGATGCCTCGGGTAGTGCATCACGGTTATGCCTCCCCACATAGTAAAAAGGTGATTTGTGGTACAAGATGGCATTTTCTTCCTACAAATGAGGAAAAAACAAGGTGCTTTCAGTCGAGAGCTTTATTTTCTTTCCTTTTTTTAGGAAAAACTGAGTGCAACACCCAAAAGATGGAGGTAATAATTGAAACAGGCAAAATTGGTCTAAGGAAATGTGGCACCAATAGAGGTACCATCATAAGGATCCATTGCAACAAGAAATGAAGATGCTCCCAGCAATAGAAGTACCCTCTTGTACTTGATAGGGATCAACAGATCGTCACCTATACTGACATGGCACAAGAGACAAATAAAAGGCAAGCTTGTCAGATTATTTAGGTACGTGGACGAACCTGTATGGGGTCGAGCATTGCAGGAATATTGATTGGTAGCCCCACTAGCATAATAGGATGTGTGGTGTGAGGATATACGTTTTAGTACTTTAGAACTCTAATAACATATTCTGACTGGCAAAGGGCCTAATGTTGTAAGTTATAAAAAGTCGCCCTTCTTCACTTGTAAAAAGTATCTCGACTCTAATTCTCTTATGGAATACAACAGTTTTCTTGGCCTCCAAGCATTTTTATTCCTTATTTGTATTCTTTCATTATAGGTATTGCTCAGTTAGCAGCTCGAGTAGTTGGGAGCTAATCTCAAGAACGGTCATATTCATTTCGGGCTCACTTAGATTTGTCTTTACTTTGTTTATTTCACTTAAGATACATTATATTTTATTTTTTCCCATTATCACCTAGTAATCAACCTGCTAATAAATTAAACCTAGAGTACGGTTAAATTGTAACACGAGCTCTTGATCAACCTATAAATTCAATTATACCAAATCCACCATAAACACAAACTGGGATAGAGAGTAAAGTTTTAGAGAGTTAATAGATGGTGTTTTCAAAATTTCTTTTTTATGACATAAATTTGGGTATTCATCATAAACTAAAAGCCCCATCTAAATTATACTGAACAAGTTGTCCCATTTTCTTGTGATGATCTGAGCAACCAGGCTATTTAAAACTTTAACTAGTTCTTGTTTGAACAAATCTATTAATTTTTTTTAATCAAAAAAGTGTCATTATAGTACCAGGTAGAAGCTGACTATCTACCTCCAACAAACTAACTTCAAGAGCCACTAGACATGCTAAAGCTACTTAGATAATCAAGAACAATACAACAAGTTCTTATAGTCTAAGGGAAGTGATCCATCACCTTCAAAGCATTTTGCCACACAGCTGTATTCCTATCCTGAATATGATATGTAGTATAATATCCTTGAAAGTTCTTGTCTGTTGATTCAACCTTTCTGAAACCTCAGTATATTCCTATCTTTCCAGCTGCAGTACAAGGTCATAGCAAAAGAAGAGCAAACAATTGCAGCATGTCCAATCTTTCTTTTGGATATTTTGCAAATCCAATCAAATTCATAAGTCCAGGACCCTATGTTCCTGGTGAAGCCTAAGCATTTCAACAATGTATTCCACACCTGCTTACTGTAGTTGCATAAAAAAAATAGGTGTTCCTCTACTGCCTAATTGCAGAAAATGCATTCAGGTGGTACCTGGATACCAATTTTCTAAAGTCTGTCAGTTGTTGTTGGTCTTTAATACATTGCCAACCATAGATTAAACTTGAACCTAGGATGGATTTGTTTATACAATGTAATGATCTTCCAGGTTACTTTTGAGTAATGTGGTTGTAGAGTCAGATAGGCATGCCTGGTAGAAAATTTGCCCCTTGTATTAGCTTATCTAAAGCTTGCATCAGTACATCCTAATTCTACAGGTATAGATGCATCACCTTTCTGCTATCAATTATCTTTCTCACCACCCAAGCAGCATTTTTGGGTATAGGCGCCAATTTCAGGTCCCTGTGCTTAACATAATAGTAATGCACCCAATCCACAGAGTATCTTTCTTCTTTGAAACAGCCCTCGGGTGCTTTAAAATGGCTACTTTGTTCCAAATCTTCAATTCAATAACTCCTAAGCCTCCTACTGAGGCTGGTTAGCATTTTTTCCCAAGCAATCAAAGCCTTCTTAGACATTTCACCTTGGCCAGTCCACAGGAAAGTTTTGCAAGTAGCTTCCAGCAACTTAATTACTTTCTTAAATAATATAAAGGTTTGTGCCCAGTAACTTTGCATACCAAGTAGCACTAATTGATGAGTTAAAGTCTACCAGAGTAAGAGAGCAACCTGGCTGTCTAACATCTAATTTTTATAGAAAACTTCTCAACTAAAGGCATGCATTGTGCAACTATTAGATTTTTTATAGAGAGTGGGACACCCAGATACTTGAATGGTAAGGTCCCTTCTACATATCTAAAACATCCCAAATTTTTTCTTTTGAAAATTTCTTAAGCTTTGAGCTCACTGCCTTGGTAACGACTCACTCTACGAGTCGTAAGGTGTCGTTATGGGTCCTAGGGAATAAGTCGTAACCAAATCAGTAAGTTTATGGCTTGATTCTGCTATGAGAACGAGTGTCTCTCTAAGATCCATAAGGATATGTCAAGAGTAATTAGGTGTAATCATAGGGTGTCTAGTGTAATTCCTAATTCAGGTTTTATGTTGAATACGAATGGACCCCATGAGTCGTAGGGTACCATTACGAGTGGTCTTATTGAGTCGCAAGGATAACAGTGTATGGTACCTTGGTGGTACTGCCTTGGTTACTACTAGTGGTGGAGATTTTTAAGGAGTGGCTACGAGTCAAGGGTTGACCCGTAGTCAAAGGCGACACTTTTTCAGCTTTTAAGTTAAAGGTATTCTAGACATTTTCTCTCTTACCCAACTTGAAAACCATGTCTTATAACCTCATTAGGGTGTTATTAGCACTTATAAACACATCAAAGTAACTTCTCAACACTCTCAAACTCCTCAAGGTCAAGAACACTTGAGGTTTTCAAGAGGTTGATCAATTAGGGCTTTCAAGGGTGATTTCTCTCCATACATCTTACTATTTCAGGCATGTTAATCTTCCCTCATTGTTAATTTTGTAAAATCATGTGTTTTAAGGTATTATTCATGTGAGATGTTTATGTTGGTTTTAAACAAAGGTTGGGGGTTTTGAATGCTTGTTGTTGAACAATGTTTTCAAATGGTTTATGTATGATTAATCATGCTTTAAGTATGGTTTTGAACTTGTGGGTGCATGGGTATGTGAATGAACTAGGGAATTCTGATTTTCCCCGAACTTTTGACATTTGAAGTGGTTATGACCTAAACCCCAAATTGTGAAATTGATTTTGTTATGAGGAATGTGGAAATTAAACTATTCTTGAACTATTGCATCATGATGTTGAATTGAACCTTATGAAATTCTGCTTTCACAAGTTATGGCCTAATTGAACCAAACGGGTTATGAATTTCCCAAGTGATGTAATTGTTTGGACATGTTGTTGCTTTGCAAGTGTAATTGGTATGACGATACCAACAATGTATGCCTTAATGTGAAATATGGTTCAATGAATGGGAGTATGTGATAAATGTTTTTAATTGGGCTTTAAAAGAGGGTTGTGTAGCTGAGTCGTGAAATTGGAGATCTAAGTGACCAGTATTGGAAACCGCGCTAGCCGATGCGGGAGTCATTATGGCTTGAGGGTTCAAGTACCCTTGCCTGTGACCAGGTGGTTCGAGTCCACTTTATCGTTATTATTATGATTAGAGGGTTCGAGTCCCCCACATCACATATCATGATTGGGTGCTTAAGTCACCTTAGTGTATGATTGGAGGGTTCGAGTCCCCCATACATATATGTATGATCTTTCTTCGGTTCGTGTAGCTACATGCACTGAGGCCCAACCAGAGGTGAGAGCTAAGCCCATATAGCCGTGGGTACTATTATATGACGGTTGAGATACACAATCCAGGTTAAGATTTTACAGTGCATGTCTTTGCTCCCTATCCCGACATGAAATATATATATATATATATATATATGAATTTGTATATGGTTATGTGCATTGGTTGACTTGGTTTGAACTGACGGCATTATTTTATCTTTACCCCTGAGTTACATGCTAGCACTCACTCGGCTAACCATCTTCGGATGTTGTATCCCCATGCGATGCAGGATTTGGCCATACATCTACTCCTCCTACTCAGTGAGTATGGATTGATTGAGAGTCAAATTGAAGTGGTGAGATTTTATGCTTCGGAAGGCTCCATTTTAGGATTATGTTCATTTTTTGGTTATAGACTATTAGATATTGTTTTTGGCTATAGTCGGGGGCATGTCCTGACACTTTATTGATACTCGTATGGTATAGGCTTTGTTAGACTACTGTGGACTTGGGACGGTTTGGTTGTTGTTAGTTTGATTATACGCATATCATGATATCTTTAATTTCAAGTTCTCTTATCTTGTTATATGTTCGAAATTCATCCAACATGGGTGTAAGGTGATCTACGGTTTGGGTGTTGGGGGTGGTCTCCGGTCCTTGTTGGACTTGAGATACCCGTCATGACTAGTCCCTGGTTCAGGTCGTGTCAATATCCTAAGGCTTGTAAAAGTTCATATTTCAAGTTATTACTTACTCCTACCACATTTATGCAGAACTCTTGTCAACGTTTGCTTCCAGACTAGAAGCTATTGAGAACCTCTGGAAATTTATTGAAGCAATAACAGAATCCATATCAACCCTGCAAAACATCAATAGGTCATCTGCAAAACACATATGAATTAAGCTAAATCTCTTGCATCTTGGGTGGAAGTGAAATTGTTTTTGTTTTGCCAGCTGTTCCATTTCTCTATGAAGATATTCCATGGCTATCACAAAAAGGTAAGGGGCATGGGGTCCCCTTGCCTCAAACCTCTTCTAGCCTGGAATAGCTTGGTAAGTCCACCATTAATCATCAAGGAGTAAGAGATAGTAGATATACACTCCATAATCCAATTGAAAACTTGTGAGGAAACCCCAACTCAATCAACACGGTCTTGAGGAAAGGCCACTCAAGGGTGTCATAGGCTTTTCTAAGCTTCCCTTTAAGAACACATCTAGGTGATATATTTTTCTAGTATACCCCTTGAAAAGCTCATGACAGAGCAAGATATTATCTGTAATAGCTCTGCTATTTTCAATGAAAGCTGACAGTGAGTATCCAATAAGACCACTCAACACCTGTTTTATCCTGTTAGCAAGTTTTTTTGCAATAATTTTGTAAATAGTGGAACAACATGTAATTGGTCTAAAGTCTTTGACCTTAGTTGGTGATGGAACCTTAGGTATCAAAGTAATAGTTGTACAGTTCCATGTTTTTTTCATCTTACCGGTAGAGAAAAATTATTGCACGACTAAGTAAACCACATCTTTAACTATAGTCCAATTTTGTTGAAAGAATTCAATAGGGTAACCATCTACCCCTAGACTCTTATCTTTAGGCATTCCTTTCACAATCTGGTCTATCTCCCCTGGGCTCAGCATATGCACTAACTGAATTTGTTGCTCTCTAGTAAGACATGGCCCTGCATTTATCACTTCTGGATCTGGATAAGGAATTTCATCAGCACAATCTCCCATAAACTCAATCTCTACTTTCTGTGGATCTGTAAGTTTTATTTCATTTTCAGTATAGATTGATGAGATTGTATTCTATGCAGATTTGATCTTATGTTGAGCATGAAAGTACTTTGTATTAGCATCACCACTATCAATCCAGCAGGCTCTATATTTTTGTCTTAGCATTTGCTCTTCCACTGAACTCTGTCTTTGAATATCTATTAGAATAGCTTTTTCTTGATCAAATAAAGCTTGTTTATTCAGTTGAGAAGCAATATGAGTCTGCACTATTTCCAGTTGTTGTCTAGCTAGGGATAACTTTTGAGCATATGAAGCCATGTAGATATTGATCTCCTTAACTTCCGTTTTTAGTTTCTTTAATCTCTCCCATAAAACAGTCATAGGATCCCCCCTTTTGGCTTATTCCAAACCTGCTGCACACTCTGTTGAAACTAGTGATACTGCAGGACTGAAGCATATAGTCTGAATGGCTTAGGGTGCAAACACACTCTATGTAGACACTGGACCAGTGCTGGGAAATGATCAGAGATCCCTGGATTCAAGAAATCCACTTCAATGTGTCCAAATTGTTGTATCCAATCAAAATTTCCAAGGACCTAGTCAATTCTGCTATACACCCCATTTGATCCATGTTGTTTGTTTGTCCAAGTAAAGTAACAACCCTTTGATCTCAAAGGGGCTAGTTGTATGTTGCCAGTCAAATTCTTAAATCCTTTGATCTCATTTTCTGGCTAGCCTATTCTATCATCAGTGCTTAGGACATTATTAAAATCACTACATAATAACCAAGTTTCATGTACATTCCCACCAATGCTTTGAAGATAAGACCACTACTTTTCTCTTTGATTTAGCTCATTTTTAGCATACACAACAGTGATTATGGCTGACAAATCTATGGACAAATTTTGTACCTTACAATGCATATACTGCTCATGCACTTGCAACACTTGTACATTTAAATGTTTTTTTCCAAAACAACCAAATTCTACGATTCTGACTATGTGGATAATTACATAAATGAGACCATTCTTTATTAAATTTCTTCGGAACATCCTTAGCATTTCTTTCTTTAACTCTAGTTTCTAAGCATCCAAACACATCGGTTTTATTCTTCCTCAGAAAGAAAAGCACCCCCTTCTGTTTAAAGGACTTGTTAAGCCCTCTTACAAAGTGCAGATAATCATAGAGGTTGATGAGGCATTACTTGGATGGATCTTGAGGGTCCAGCTCTATCTCCTTCAAATCTATTCAATATAGCAAACTATTACCTGGCATATTGCGCTTTGTAACATTCAAAGCAGCCACCTCGTGTATAGGTACTTCATGATATCACTTTGTAATCAGCCCATTTTGCACCTTGACAGTAGCATCATCTTGTCAAGCTTGCCATGTCTGCACCACTCTCTTCCTCCTTCTACCTTTTTTTCGTCGTTAGAAGGTTCTTTAAATTCCTCTTCTTTTTCTTGCTTCTTATCTTGAACCGGTTCCTTCTTCTTCTTCATCCAGCATCTTTGTGTCCAAATCTAAAACAATCAGAGAAGAATTTCGACCTCAAATCATATTCAACTCCTTACTTAATGGTACCAAATGGCGTGTCAATCTCAATAGAGTCTTGGAGTGGATAGGAGATATCAACCTCCACCAATATTATAGCATAAGAGATCCTATTTAATTCTGCAGTGTACCTATCAGCGTGAAGGGGTTTACCAATTATGTTGGCCACTTTGCTTAGTACTTCAACAGTCAAAACCCACAGACAACCTAGGTAAATTAACCCATAGAGGAATTGTTGCGATGCATTCTATATCAAATACAAAATCCATTATCCAATGCTTTATTATGAAAGGTTTATTGTGATAAGCGTAAGGCCCTGCTTGCATTAGCTCTTCCCTGTCCTCAATAGACACAAATCGAAATACATAATAGCCATCTACATGGTACAAGATTTGGGGTTTCTTCACAAAATTCCAAACATTGGTTACAAAGTTATCCATAGATTTCTCGTATGGAGTATCTACTATCAACTGCTTGCTGATCCTATATAGTCAGTTTAACCACTTTCTTCCTTCCCATTGACTGGGTGGTTTATACGACAGTATATTCCCTTTACTCGCAACCCTATTCGTCAGGAGGGATCTCTGTCTGTTGCCTATGTAGAGGGGTTTTCAGGTTTTAAGCTCGTCGAAGCACTAATGTCAAAGAATTAAAGTCGCCGGGGAAGGGTTGTCATTGCATTCACTGGTTTTTTACCTTTAGAATTTTCCTCACAACATTATTGCATTCAATATTTTCCTCATCTTCAAGTTACTCTTCCTCATGAATAGGTTGAAATTGAGGTAGGAGAAAGCAACCAAACGTTAAAGGTGAGATGGTCCATCGTATTCTCGTTGCAGGAGTGCATAACCGTCGTAGAGGCTGTTGTGTTACGTAGTCGTGCCATGGTCAGTGCACGTTAGCTTGCCTTAGCTTAACATGCGCCGGGAGTGTCTAGCTTAACATGCACCTACCTTATAAGATCAAAGAAAACTTTTGTATTCGGGTTAAAGAGGACAAAAATTACTTTTTTAAGGCTAATTGACTCAAACACCATCACGCAAAAAGTTACGTTACTGTTAATTATCTCAAACACAGTATTTCAAGAGGCAACAACAACATACCAAATGTAATCCACAAGCAGGGTTCGAAGAGGGTGGTGTGTATGCAGTCTTACCCCTACCTTGTGAAGGTAGAGTGACTGTCTCAATACATTATTTCAAAACAGTTGGGTAAAATTCAACCCCATTCTACAACTCTCTTCTCTATCGTTGGCTATTTATGAGTGAATTCGGAGATGACATAATATTATAATTAAACTTGAATCCTTGATTGTTTGTAAAGAGAAAAATGTCACCATATTACATCTGATCATTAAGCATACAAGTATAGGAGGCCTTTTCGGTTTAAAAGAGAAACTAAAATGATGAGTGTGTTGGATTCTACAGATCATCACCTTAGTAAGAAGGAGCTCAGAAACAGGAGATGTTGTTACATCTGTGGAGATTGCATAGAAGCAATAAACAAAATGAAATTCTTCTTGGTGATCGACGTATGTCCCATAATCATAGTATGAAGGCAATCTTGCTATCATCTTCCTCTTCACATCAAAACAGGATTCCAGAAAATGTCAATATTTCAAGCACCGAGTTGCAGACGACAAAGAATAGAATGCACAGCTGGAGATACATCAAATAGCTTCTGTTTCAGCTACTAGATTCTCCTAAGAATTGATGAGTCGTTCCATAACCAATTTGAGAACTTTAGGAGCATCAACAGTTACTGCCACTTTGACTGACGGTTTATCAGACCATTCAGTGACTTCAGCAAACCTTGTTTGTTCAACAGTAAACATAATAAGAACTACTTATCAATCAAACATCCCTCAATTCCAAACATTATATGTACAAAGATTGAAAATTTTCCTAAAGCATCAACACAGAGAGCAAAATGCACGTGCATAGAGTATTTTCGTCATTTGAAACACACCAGTTTAATCCAACTCATCAAAGTAGAGAGTGAAATGCACGTGCATAGAGTATTTTAGTCATTTGAAACACACTAGTCTAATCCAACTCATCAAAACAACAGATTCAAGTTATTGAACCCAGAGGCCTAACTGAAAAGGACAACAAAAGGGTCTAGTTTCAGTGAAAAATGGAAAAAATAGATGCAAAAGAGATCTTTGGGTTTGACAACTTTTGCTCTTTCCACAAGTCCTTGTATTCCTATCCAACAGTATTGTAACAATCCAACCTCTGTTTTCAGCATTTGTGTACCAAATCATGATTTGAGACCTTGTATAAGTCAATAATATCATTTTGAATCTTAACATTAAGGGAGGATTTTTTTTGTGTGTTGATTGTTAAAACAACAACAACAACAAACCCAGTGTATTCCCACTTAGTGGGGTCTGGGGGGGATAATATTAATCTTGGCAATAAGTGCTGTAAAACATTAAGGGAGAATGCTCTCCATCATAACCAGGATAGGACATCGTAATTAAGTCAGAAATAAAAGAATAACAAATACACTGGAAGTAGGACAACGTCTCTTTAATAGTGAATTGGCCGGGCCGCGCTGAGAAAGTTAATGGAAATTGAACACAAAAAGGTATGGTAAGTGGGGTGGCAAAAAGAAAACAGAAAGGGAATCGTTTACAATTTCTCTCTCTGCCTCTACCTTGGCAAAAGCAAAAAGAAATCAAATTGTGTAGATTTACTTCTTAGTCTCATCGTTTGTCTCTATGACACTTTCCTGCAAACACTGTATTCTCTTTTTAGTTTTTGCTGCTCCAGCCTATTAAGAATTCGATGGTAGTCAAGAAGATAGCCATGTTGCTTTCTTGAGAGGAAAGGTCATAGAGACATTGAGTCAATATTTTTAGAGGCAGCCCTAGTGTTAAAGCAGTGGATTCATCTGAACCCAATGCTTTCGGCTCCAACCTTGAATATATGTATGAATCTAATAGAGTCAGTATATATTAAGCGAACCAAATACACTGCTTCAAGAGAGAAATGGATGTCATTTACTGCTAAAATCCATTAGAACTTCAAACTTCCCAACTCTTAGATCTTAGATCTGCCCTTGAATATTCTCCTCACTCAACTCATCCTCTCCTTTCTCCACTCTACGATTGTCACTTTTCTCTTCCTCACTGTTCTCTCTCTTTTGTCTCCTATCCCCACTTTTCTGTTCACTTTGATCCTCAAGGATGATTTCACTTGACCCTTTAGAATGAGCACATGAGAAAGAAGATTTAGGTGCACACAAGAATTGGTTTCCTCTCTTGACCACAACATAATTATTCCACTCCAGATCATACGAAGAATATGAGCATTAGACCAAGGCATACCAAGATATAATGACATGCAACCTTAGGGTACATCACAACGAACCTCCTTATGAGAATCTCCTTTTGGAGGATCAATAATGGGAAGGGTTGAGGAAGCTTTCCATTCATGCTATCCCTTTACTGAAGGAAGTTGAATCCTCAAAGTACAATCCTATAGTGTTTTTCGAAGATGGCAAGTGTGTAGGTCCAGCTAGAATTGTCAACCAAAAATAGAACCATATGATACTGATGGTGCTAGCAATCTAGAGATTAGTAAGCGTGCCCAACCACACTTTTGTAGGGCATCGTCAGGCAGTGCTGGGAAGAGAAGCTGGCTTTGTCGCGCTGAAAAAAACAAAAGAATGGAAGATATGCTCATTCTTCTGAAAATATGCAACAGTACCTCTTTTGTTTGTTATAAAATAGAGTCAGGCCCCTTGTGATGCCAATTGTCTGGACACGAACCACACCTTCTGTATAGGTGATTAGCGAGGGATCAACAGCAGCAAGCAGGGCAGTTGGATCATGAAGGTAAACACCTATGTGGAGTCCCAGTTCCCGTTAAATCAGAACAATGAGCATGCACCAAATAATATACTAAGAAAGCTATTCTGGGAATAGACAGACCTTTTGTGCTGTATGCATCATGGTGATAGTCAAAATAGACACCCAAGATCTTGTCAAGGTACTTGGCAAACTTTCCGTTAGACTTCGCCAACTGGTCACGATCAGAATCTGACGAAGGTAAATAAATATAAGTAAGAAGGATAATTTGTGGGAAGATAAATAAATGGTCCGAGGAGCTCAAATTGTAGCATCTATGTCAAGAAGGGAGGAAAAAGAAAAGTACAGAGCACATTTTGATCTAGTAGTGCAGGACTTTTCTATTGTTACTTAATGTGGCAAAAGTTAGTATATGCCCCAATTCACCAAGTAATAATTTCACCATTACGTGAGATACTGTATTATTTTCCTGGCAGTTAGTGGCCTATATAACAAATTTATTTCTTTTCCCAAAGAAAGATCAACATGTCAAATGTCAATATAAATCATGTGTGTTTTTTTTTTTTTGGATGAAAAAAATCATGCGAGTTTCTTACAAGTTGAACACTGTGACTACCCGTCTGCCAGTGAAATCTGCTATGCCAAGAATAAAAGAGAAAAACAAAGGTTTCAATCTCCAGGTAAATTTGGGTTATCCATTGAACCCCTGGAAGGGGAGCCTTGGAGTAACTGGTAAAGTTGCTGCCACGTGACCAGGAGGTCACGGGTTCAAGCCTTGGAAACAGCCTCTGGCAAAAATGCAAGGTAAGGCTTCGTACGATACACTCTTGTGGTGGGGCCCTTCTCCGGACACCGCGCATAGCGGTAGCTTTAGTGCACCGGACTGCCCATTGAACCCCTGAACAAGAACCCACATTTCATAATAGTTCTTCACCCAAGCGTAGGGGAAGGTGGAGATATGGCTTTGGAGATCAGATCATGCCCACTGGATTGGATACATCAAAGATCCACGCAAATATATTTGCATATTATCTAGTTAATGCTCAAGAATATGTCAAGACAATGCAAAGGGATCAGGTTTCTTCTGAAAATTTCTCTCTTTGTTCTTTAATTTCATAATGCTCCTATGTTACTCTCCCGTTACCAAATATTTTGACAACATACCCAGTATATTCTCAAAAAAGGAAGTCTGGGAAGGGCAGAATGTACGCAGTCCATACCATTGCTCGAGACAAAAATAGTCTAGAAAAGGACATAATATAGGAATAAGAAACTATAGGTAGTAAAACAACACCACATAGTAACAAAACCAAGACTACCACAAAATAATACTACAATCGATCTACCCGAACAACAGACATCACCAAAACTCCTAGAACAAGACAATACAAGCTCAGCACTACGACAGTACAGCTACTAGCACGGCTAACAAAACAAAGCACTCCTACCTACTAGCATGGACGCACTCCTTCCTACTAACCTTCTAGCCTAATTCGTGTCCTCCACACCTTCTTTGTAATGACCTGACTTTTGGTGATTTGTGTGGCATATTTATTTCTGTGTGATTTGACCCTTTTACCCCTCCTCGTGGTTGCATTGTGGTATTTCTGGGGTGTGGGAATGATTGGCACAGTGTCCAATGCATTTCGTTATGATTTGTGCGAGTTTGTCTAGTTGACTACGTACAACATTTATTGATTTGTGCATCGGATGGCAAAACGGACTGCGCCAACAAATCTGGAACGTCGATTTTCGGTCAGTAGTATGATTGGTGTGGTTTTACGGCTTTTATATCTCATTTCGACCCTCGATTTAGAAAGTTGTGAAATTGGATTTCGAAAGTCAACACTGTGAAAACGACATTTTTTCAAAAATCTGACATCGTCATTGAGTTCAAAGCGTCGAACTTGATAGGGTAGCATAGTTCATTTGCGTTTTTGGGATTCCAGATGGATCCCGAGGGGTCTGCTCCAAGTCTTCAGCCGGTGCACAGCTGCTGGCGTGACCGCTAAAGCGGCCCTATGGGCGCTTTTGATACGGGTACAATCATGATCGGGGTTCAATGCGTCAAGACTCGAGCTCGGGGGCTTCCCATCCAAGGAACAAGCTTTGAAGTGTAGGGAACAAGTCCCACAAGCTCCAAAACTGTTCACTGTTCATCCGCGTTCACTGTTTATCCGCCCTTTGCAAGGGTTTTTTAGTCATTTGTAATAAGTTAACCTAGGTATAAATAGAACCTCATTAGATCATTGGGAGATTTTTAGAGAATATATTTTGTAGCCTCTTTAAGAGTCTTTAGCAAGGTGGAATCCTTGGACAAGGTGGAATCCTTGTGTTGATCATTTGCTTAGAAACAGAGATTACTTGGGAATTCTGGTTCCCTTGAGGTCACGTAAGAGATAGGTTTAAGTTGTGTGTGATATTAAAGGTCCAAAAGTGGAATAAGCTTTTGGGTTGTTAATATTATACTATCCTTTTTGTCTATCTATCTATCTTTACTTTCTTGTAATCGTTTTTCTATATCTAGTGTAATCCGTTTGTGTTCTTGTCTTGTAACCGTGTGTTGTTGTTATTGCATCTTGTTCATCAAGTGTTGTTGCTGTTTTAGTGTGTTTTACTCTTGATATCACTTCCCTTCTTGTTCTTCTTGCGAATCCGAGAGAGGTCATCAAAAGGGTCCATAGTTCTTGAACTAGTGGACTGATTTTGGTGTTTGTGTTGTTGTGTTCTTGGGGAGTTTGGTATCATTTGGTATCAGAGTCATCTTTGGTGTTGTTCTTACAATACCAATCTTGGGCTTTCTTGCTAAGAAAATCAAAACAAAAAAAAAATCGGTGTTCTTGTGGTTCTTGGCCTTGAAAGTGTTGTTTTTGTTGTTCATCTTGGTCGAGGTTGCTTGTAGCATCTAGATCTAGTAGTCCTTTGGTGTGTATTGTTCTTTCTTGTGTTAGTTTCGTGATTCACTAGCACTAAAAGGTGTCTAGATCTATATTTGAGCTTGAACTTGTTAAAGTTGTGTTGTGAACAAGGACCTAGGGCGAGAATTTGTGACTTGTTGTGGCCGGTTGGGTCTTGAATTCATGAATATTGTTGTTGTTCTTGAAGGATTGTTGTGGTGTTTATTTGTTCATCATCTCATCTTACAACTTAAGGCAACCAAAAGTGTAATATAGATTCAAAAAAGTGAACCTACAAGTTGTAAAGTTGTTTGTGAGAAGACTTGAGCCATCATTTCCTTGACTTGACATCTACTTTTCAAACACTTTTCCTTGTTTCAAGGGACCTTGTTTTGTGGGAATTGTACAAAGTCAAGTCTTGCCTTTTGAAGATTAGACTTAAAGAGATTCAAGACATATACTTTCCCTCCAAAACCAATTGTTTCCATTACATAGTAACTAAAGTTTGTAAACTTCAACTAGTGACTAATTGTAGGGCCGTGACCAATGGTGTGCTACCACGTCACCCAAGTTACTGTTCACACGAAAATTTTAAGCTCTAATTGTGATCTTTTAGTTTCATTTTGTTGTCTCATTAGTTTCGTTTGTTGATTCCAATACTAACTTACAAACTAGTGACAGTTTACTAGATTGTGAGTTGGTTTTGAAACCATTTTTTCTGTGTTTCCTTTGTGTGTTTTTATTCTTTTGAGTCATTGTACACACTCGGTTCACCTCTCAACGTCTAACGGATTACAAGCAAACTTACAACAATTGTGAGATCAAAAGTAAGAAAATCCGAGGGACAAAGGATTAAAGAGAGAGTGTGAGGACCATTCTTTGAACAACTAACTTGTTTATTGTTTTGTAGGTAACTTCTTGGCTACAATGGACAACAATGCTCTGGGTGCTATCTTGGAAAGACTTGAAACTATCAACCGAGGAATGGAAAGTATGCTCACGACTATGTCCTCAATTCGAGGAGAGATGTCTACTATGAATGAGAGGTTGGATCGAATGGAGAGTCGAAGGAACTCTCGTGCTTCTACCCCTCGACTCTATGTTTCCTCAAGTGGTCATGACCAAAACCCTTCCATTATCATTGCCCCCGAGACTTTGCCTACAAAAGTCAACCCTCCAAGTTCACCACAAAATGCCATGAGTCATGTTACTAATTACCCTCAAAATCGAGAACAAGGTAGATCACTTCTCCCACAAGTTGATCAAGTCCCACAAGAAGGACTTGGAGGCCCATTTCCTCCCATCCAAGCTCCACAACCGAAGCTCCACATTACCAAAATAGCCCCCCCAACCGAAACTCCACTTCCCCAAAACCGATATGTCCATATAGAGGAGTATGGAAGAAAGGGACACGAAGTATATGGAGTCTACGATGATGCTTATATGATGGAAGGAGACTTGAGTCGGATAAGATTGAAGCCAAGTCTCAAGATAGAGAGGAAGCCGAGGTTCAAAATAAAGATGTTGGCCGAGACTTGTTCATATTGAGCTCTCGGGTTCTTCATGTTTTGCGGACTGTTTTGAGTGCTTTTTTTTTAACTGGCCAATTGAACAAAGTGAAGCTGTGAATTTGTGGGCAAATTCTTCTCAACATGGAGAGGATGATATGAGAATAATCACGAAAATAGACTTATGTGGATGTGCATTGAAAGCAACCAAGTGTATGTGCAAGAGAAGTGTAATTAAAGGCCCAAATACACACCAAAACCGCCCACTCCATACACTAGAGGGGCAGCCCATTCTTGAAGGGCCTTTTTGGTCATTTTAACTTCAATTTGTTTTGTAATATATAAGGAACATGTTAGGGTTTATTCACTTAGTTTTTTAATATTGAAAAGGTAGAACACACTTGAAACCCTCAATTTCTCTCTCTTGTGAGGCATGGCCAAAACTAGGTTACAACATTAGGCTGGAATCTCTTTTGTTGTTTGTTTGCTTGGAACTTGGGGTGCTTGAAGGATTGAGGTCCTCTCTTGTGTCTCTTTGAAGAGTGTAGGTGTTCCTACTATCATCATTAAGGGTCTTTGTGTGTCATCTACACTTAGGTTCCTAGTCATTATAGTAGTTTATGTCTCACTGTCTATCCCTTTGTCTTTTGTAATCTTGTAACGTTATATCTTGTTGTTGTGGAATCCGAATCTGGTTATTCTTATTGTCATCTTGTTCATCTCGTTATTGTTGTGTTGTTGGTTGTTTTGGGGTGTCAAATACAACCTTGTTTCTTGTATTCTTGTTATACTTGTCGAATCCGAGTGAGGTCCCCTTTCGTCCACGGTTTTTCTTGAATTTGTGGACTGTTTGGGGTATATTTTGTGCTTTCCCTTGTTTGTCTTGTATTATTTACTTGAAATTGGGAAATAAAATTTTGATAAAACTCGAGGCCAATAGTGGACTGTCACGTCACTAAAGTACTGTTCACGCAACATTTTTGAGTTCAAATTTTAGATTTCTTAGTTTCATTTTATCATTTCCGAGTTTCGTTTGTTTGCTCGACACTAATTGACAACGTACTAATACTCTACTAGCTTGTAAGTTAGTTTTGTGTACGTTCTTCGTGTTATGTTTGTTGTGTGCTTTTCTCGTTTTTGAGTCGTAGTATCTTTTTTGGTTCAAGTTCATACATTACTTATTTGAGTCGTTTCAAACAAGAATCTACTCCGACCTCGAGCCACAATTGGGACCAAGTAACCTCATTGGAGTATAAGCGAGTTATCAACACTTGTAAGGCCAATAGAGTGAAAAATCCAAAGTGTGAAAGTGAGGGATTGTGGACTATTTTGAGACGCATTGTGAACTGTTTTGTGACGAATTGTGGACTGAGTTTTGCTAATCTTTAATGTGTTTGTTGTTTTCAAGTTGTTTGCTTAGTAGCTCTTGATGGGTACAATGGCGAATGAAGCTGAAATGCCTAGTTGGGTTAAATCCATCATGGCAAGGCTTGATGCCATAGATAGGCGAATAATGGATAGAATGGAAGGAAGATTGGAAGGGACGGAAGGCTCTCTGTGCAAGAAGTTGGATAACTTGATGGAGCATCCAAGCCTTCCTAATCAAATTCCCGTGAGTGGCCATGCTCCACATGAGCTATAAGGTAATCAAACTAACTTTTGCACTCTAGTGAATGAGGATAATAGTCAACTAAGTGTGAATGATAGTTTGTCTTTAAGTGAGCCGAATGTGCCTTCATTTTGTGATGATAATGTACAACTTGAGATTGTGGATACACTAGTTGATTCACCTAGTGTTGAAGCCATTGTGGAAAGTGGTAGTATATTGTCTTATGGAAGTCATGAAGACCAACTTGTGTGTGAAAATGATGATGTTGAACATGTTGGCCGAATGACTAAGGATGACCCTCTAGTTGTTTTTGTTATTGACCATGATAGTATAGAGGGGACATTTGATCATTATTGTAGTAGTATTAGGGTAAGGAAGTGTATTCCCAACCCGTTCCCATGGACTACTCATTTGATTCCGGTGATCATTTGAAGTGTGGTGATGAGGATGTCTTTTGGAATGACTTGAATGTGCATGGAATGTATGGCTTTCCTCTCTCGCCTTTCAAGTCTAATTGTTGTTCCAAGAAGAGTCTATGTTTTCCACTAGATAAGCGACACTTGTTCCTTGTTTCTTGTCACACTTATGTGGATAAACTAGTTGATTCTCCCTTGGGAGGATATTCAGGTAAGAGGGATGTTTGGGTAAATGTGAAGTTTGAGCCACCTTGGCAAGATGTTATGATAGATTACACTAATCCTAACCCTCATACCTCGAGGAACTTTTGTTTGCTTGTCCTTCCTATTGTTTTGCAAGGTTCAAATTCGAGGATGAATCCTTTCTAAGGAGGGGAGGATAATACGGGTACGAGCATGATCGGGGTTCAATGCGTCATGACTCGAGCTCGGGGGCTGCCCAATCAAGGAACAAGCTTTGAAGTGTAGAGAACAAGTCCCACAAGCTCCAAAGTTGTTCATTGTTCATCCGCGTTCACTGTTCATCCGCCCTTTGCAAGGGTTTTTTAGTCATTTGTAATAAGTTAACCTAGGTATAAATAGAACCTCATTAGGTCATTTATGGGAGATTTTTAGAGAATATATTTTGTACCCTCTTTGAGAGTCTTTAGCAAGGTGGAATCCTTGAACAAGGTGGAATCCTTGTGTTGATCATTTGCTTAGAAACGGAGATTACTTGGGAATTCCGGTTCCCTTGAGGTCACGTAAGAGATAGGTTTAGGTTGTGTGTGATATTAAAGGTCCAAAAGTGGAATAAGCTTTTGGGTTGTTAATATTATACCATCCCTTTGTCTATCTATCTATCTTTACTTTCTTGTAATCGTTTTTCTATATCTAGTGTAATCCGTTTGTGTTCTTGTCTTGTAACCGTGTGTTGTTATTGCATCTTGTTCATCAAGTGTTGTTGCTGTTTTAGTGTGTTTTACTCTTGATATCACTTCCCTTCTTATTCTTCTTGCGAATCCGAGAGAGGTCATCAAAAAGGTCCAGAGTTCTTGAACTAGTGGACTGATTTTGGTGTTTGTGTTGTTGTGTTCTTGGGGAGTTTGGTATCAGCTTTAGCGGAGGGCGCTTTAGCAGAGGGCACTTTAGCGGCCCTTTGGCGCTAAAGCGGCCCTGACTGCCTAGCATGGACCGCTAAAGCGGTGACCAGGGCGCTTTAGCGGACTATCACCCTGGCATGGGTACCGCTTTAGCAGCACCTGGGTGCTTTAGCGCCGAACGCTAACACATGGTCTGCTTTTGCAGCACCTTGTATATTTAAATACTCCTCTTTGGCGATTCTTCACCATTTTCGAGACTTGGAGCTTGGGATTTGAGTTTTTGAGCATTTTCTTCTATTTCTAAGCGTGGGTAAACACCAAATCCCTATTTTAATTACTTTTCTTCGTTTTTTATCACCTAAACTTCGTTAAAACTTGGATTCAAAGGTGAAATTTGGAGATTTTGGCCCGGAAGGCCTAAAAATAGTATTTCTTCAATTAAAACCCCAATTTCAACCCATTTCACTCGGGTTCTCTCCTACGAGTTCCTTTAATCTTGAAAAATATGTTTTTGGACAAAATTTAATTTTACTCTACTTTTTGAAAACTCGTTTCGAGGGTTCATTTTGACCCCAATTTGGAAGTAGGCAATATGGATGTTGTTGGCTTCCTTTTGACATGTAGATTAAATATTTGTATGTTTTAGTTGATTCCAAATCCATTCGTGAGGGGAAAGCTCTATACTGAAGGCTTTCGAGATTAGTTTTCGGCTTTCAAGGTAGGTTATGGCTTAACTTTCTTTAGATTGGATTGGGTAGTTAATAATAATGTAAAAGCATGCTATGGGTGTGGGGTTGTACTATGGAGAATGTGTTAGGTGATTTATGTGCCCATGTAGGGAGCCTACATGGATAATATTTGGTGGTTTTGAGACATTTTTGCTATGTGTAACCATGTGGGGTCTTATATGATGTTGTAGCCTGGTATTGATATGTGTATATTTGGTTGTACTCTTTTTTGTGGAAAAATCCTAGGTTTTGGGGTCATCCGGTATCGATGATATTTTATTGCATGTTTCACTTGATGAGTTTCACCGTGTTCTTCTGCCCCGAGTTCTTCTACCCCAATCTTAGAGGGGTTACTGGTTTGCTTGTTGACCCGATTGGAGGGTGCTCCTTTGAGTTCACCTGGTGTTCCTCCAGCTCCGAGTATTGTGCCTCCGTCTATGCCAAAGTCTGCTTATGGTGTTCCCCTGGTTCCGAGTATGGATCCTCCTGTTGTACCGACATCTGCTTATGGTACTCCACATTTTCTTATGGTACTTCACAGACCCCGAGTACGGTTCCTCTTTCGGTGTCGATATTTGAGTATGGTATTCCGAGGCCAGGAGTTCATCCTTCTTCTATGATGCCTCCACAGATGGGTTCTCAACCAGCTAGATTTACTATGCCTCCTATTGTTGCGAGTGCAGCTATGTCTTTTGAGGATCAGAAGAGGTTTGAAAGGTTCACTCATTTGGGTCCTCCTACATTCAGTGGTGCTGTAGGCGAGGATGCCTATGAGTTCTTGATGGATTGTCGTGAGAAGTTGCATAACCTTGGTTCGCTTGAGTCACATGGGGTTGCTTATATTACTTACAAGTTTAGAGATGCAGCGATTGGTGGAGGTCACTTATTGGTTGCCGACCTCTTAGTTCGCCGGAGATGACTTGGGATCAAGTTAAAGAGGCCTTTTTAGACAGATTTGTGCCCTTCAGTTTGAAGGATCAAATGAGAGATGAGTTTGATCGCTTGGATCAGGGCTCCATAATTGTTGCGAATATGAGACACGATTCCATGCCTTATCTAGATATTCTTATGCCAGTATTGCCACACAATCTGAGAAGATTCGGAAGTTCATGAAAGGGTTAGATGTTTCTCTTCAGCTTGTTACGACTCAGATGGTAGTATATGGAGCGTCGTTTCAGAGTATTATAGATCATGCTATGATGACTGAGTCTATTCTTCGAGCATCTCAGGAAGGCGCTAAAAGGATGCGCCGTCGAGGTGAGTTTACAGGTCACATCTCCCGAGGAAGAGATTGTAGAGGTTTTCGCAGGTATCATGGTAGACCACTGCAGGCAGCCTTGCAGAGTTCAGGAAATGGGTCTTCTGGTTCAGCGGCTTCATGTGGTCGTCCGAGTTCAACTGTACCTCCTTTCATTGAGTCGGGCCACAGGGTTGCTATGTTTGTGATGAGATTGGTCATGTCTTCATAGCTACTCCTATATCGACTGTGAGAGGTAGAGATTCTACCAGGGGTGCGAGAGACAGAGGTAGTGGTGCCCGTAGTGGACATCGCAGGACTACCCAGTCAGGTGGTGGACGTGGTCAGTGCTATGCTATACCTGTCAAGCCAGAGCAAAGGCCTCCGATGCTGTCATCACAGGTAATGTCCCTGTTTGTTTCAGTACTACGTCTGTGTTATTTGATCTGAGGTCGACTTTCTCTTATGTGTCTGCATATTTTGCCTCGGGTTTTGATTCTGCTTGTGAGCCTCTTTATGTGCCTATTCATGTATCTACCCCCGTAGGAGACTCTTTAGTGGTGGATCAGGACCAATCTCGTGTCGTGACATTTGCTGGGCGTGAAACCTGGGTAGATCAGATTGTATTAGATATGGTAGACTTTAATGTCATCTTGGGTATGGACTGATTAGCTCCATATCATGTTATCCTAGATTATTATGCTAAGACCATGACTTTAGCTTCGCCGGGTGTGCCAAAGATAGCTTGAAGGGTGTGCTTCATTCGGATCCCAAGAGAGTTATATCTTTCCTTCAGGCTCGTCGTTTGATTGAGGGGAGATGTTTGTTTTATTTGACTCATATTCGTGATACTAGTGTTGCTGTGAGTTCGTGGATGTTTTCCCTACAGATTTGTCTGGTATGCCTCCGGATCGTGATATTGACTTTGCTATTGATGTTGGGTCGGGCACCTATTTCTATTCCTCTTTATAAGATGGCCCTAGCAAAGTTGAAGGAATTGAAGGATCAGTTACAGGAATTGTTGGATAAGGGATTTCTCCGATCAAGTGTATCACCTTAGGGTGCGCCTGTCTTGTTTGTGAAGAAAACGAATGGGTCGATGCGTATGTGTATTGATTATCGACAGTTGAACAAAGTGACGATTAAGAATAAGTATCCTCTTCCTCGTATTGATGATTTGTTCAACCAGCTTCAGGATGCTTCGGTGTTTTCGAAGATTGATTTGAGGTCCAGGTATCACTAGTTCAGGATTACAGCTTCGGATATTCCGAAGACAGCCTTCCGGACTCGGTACGGTCATTATGAGTTCTTGGTCATGTCCTTTTGGTTGACCAATGCCTCAGTCGCATTCATGGAGTTAATAAATCGGGTATTTCAACCGTATCTCAACTCCTTTGTTATTGTATTTATAGATGATATCTTGGTTTATTCCAAAAGTGAGGTCGATCATGAGGAGCATTTGCGGATTGTGCTCCGAAGATTGAGGGATGAGAAGTTGTATGCTAAGTTCTCTAAGTGTGAGGTTTGGTTGGAGTCTCTCTTTCTTTCTTGGGTCATGGGGTGACCAAGGATGGTATTATGATCTATCCAATCAAGATTGTAGCGGTTCGTGATTGGGCTAGGTCTATTTCTCCTATCAAGATTCGGAGTTTTGTTGATTTAGCAAGTTACTATTGACTTTTGTTGAGGGTTTTTAATCTATTGCAGCTCCATTGACCAAGTTGACTCAGAAGAAGATTTTCTTCCTGCCGGGGGTCTATCAGAAACAGCCTCTGTACCTTACATTTGAGGTAGTGGTATGGACTACGTACACTTACCCTCCCCAGACCCACTTGGTGGGGAATATACTGGGTATGTTGTTGTTGTTGGTTGTGGTGGTCTAATGCTTATGAGGCGAGCTTTCAAAACCTCAAGGACTTGCTGACTTTAGCTCCTATCTAAACTTTGCCCAAAGAGGGCATGGATTTTACCGTCTTCTATGATGCTTCAGGTGTTGTGTTGATGCAGGACGGTAAGGTGATTGCAAATGTTTCTCGTCAATTGAAGCCCCATGAAAGGAATTACCCTACCCATGATTTGGAGTTGTGCGCGGTTGTTTTTGCTTTGAAGTTGTGGAATCACTACTTGTATGGAGTCCGTTGTGAGATTTTCTCGGATCATTGTAACCTTTAGTATTTCTTCACCCAGCGAGATCTTAACATGAGGCAGCGTCGTTGGCTTCAGTAGCTTAAGGATTATGACTTGACTATCCTTTATCATCCGGGCAAGGCTAATGTGGTTACAGATGCCTTGAGCCGAAAAATCGACTAGCATAGGTAGCTTGGCACATCTTTTGACCCAAGATAGGCCTTTGGCCTTAGAGGTTCAATCTTTAGATAACCAGATGGTTAGGCTTGATTTTCGACACCTGGGTGTGTTTTGGCATTCGTGAAGGCTAGGTCTTCCTTGATGGAGCAGATTCGGGCTCATCAATTTGATAATATTGGGTTGAGAGTGATTCGGGATAAGGTATTGAGTGGTGAGGCTAAGGTAGCCTCACTTGATCCCAACGGTGTTTTGAGGATTGGTGGCAGAGTTTGTGTGCCGAGAGCGGGTGATTGGATTAGATCGATTTTGGAGGAGGCTCATTTTCCAAATATTTCATCCATCCGGGAGTGACTAAGATGTATCGTGATTTGAGACAACATTACTGATGGAGTGGAATGAGGAAGGATGTAGTGGATTTTGTAGCTCGTTGCCTATGTTGCAAGAAGGTGAAGGCCGAGCATTTAAGACCCGTGGTTTGCTTCAGAGGTTACCCATTCCCGAGGGAAATGGGAACAAATCACTATGGACTTCGTGACTGGGTTGCCTCGTACTTCTCATGGTTCTGATAGTGTTTGGGTCATCATGGATCAATTGACCAAATCTACTCATTTCATTCCGGTACAGGTTTCCTTTAGTGCTGAGAGGTTGGCCCATATCTATATACGTGAGATATTACGTCTGCATGGTGTGCCAGTGTCTATCATCTTAGATCGAGGTTTCGTGTTTCACATCTCACTTTTGGAAGATTTTTTAGGAGGAGTTGGGTACCCGAGTTGATCTTAGGAAAGGATTTCACCCCAGCCGACGGTCAGTCGGAGTGGACTATTCAGGTGTCGAAGGATATACTCCGCGCTTGTGTGATAGACTTTGGTGGTCAGTGGGAGCAGCATCTAGCTTTGGCGGAGTTTGCGTATAATAATAGCTATCATTCTAGTATTGAGATGGCTCCTTTCGAGGCTTTGTATGGTAGGCGTTGTCGCTATCCAGTTGGTTGGTTTAATGTTTCGGATATTAAACCTTGAGGAACGAACTTGCTTCGTGAGTCCTTAGATAGGGTTCAAGTCATTCAGGATAGATTTCGAACGGCTCAGAGTAGGCAAAAATGCTATGCGGATCGTAGACTTCGTGCCTTGAGATTCAGTATTGGTGGTCGAGTTTTCCTTCGTATGTTGCCCATGAAAGGCGTGATGAGGTTTGGGAAAAGGGGCAACTTTAGCCCCAGGTATATTGGGCCTTTTGAGATTCTTCGGACTATTGATGATGTGGCTTATGAGTTGGCTTTGCCTCCAAACCTATCAGTTGTTCATCCAGTTTTTCATGTTTCTATGCTTCTGCGTTACATCCCCGATGAGTCTCATGTCATTCATTGGGATTCAGTTCAGTTAGATGAGCGGTTGTCTTTGTTGAGGAGACAGTCTTCATTCTAGCCAGGAATGTCTGGCAATTGCGTTTTAGAGTTATTCATATGATTAAGGTCTGGCAATTGCGTTTTAGAGTTATTCATGTGACTAAAGTCTAATAAAGGCATCGGCCTGTAGAAGAGTCTACTTGGGAGGTTGAGTCTGATTCGTGTAGTAGTCATCCCTATCTCTTTGCGGACTCAGGTATTTCCTTTGCCTTTAGTTCGAGGACAAACTAGATTCTTAGTGGTGGATGATGTAGTGACATGACTTTTGGTGATTTGTGTGGCATATTTATTTGTGCGATTTGACCCTTTTACCCCTATTGTGGTATTTCTGGGGTGTGGGGATGATTGACATGGTTCCCAATGCATTTTGTTATGATTTGTGCGAGTTTGTGATTTTTGGTGGCTTGAAAAGCCTTATAGTTGACTTCGATCAACATTTATTGATCTGTGCGTTGGATGGCAAAACGGTCTGCGCCAACTGATCCGAAACATCGATTTTAGGTTAGTAGCATGGTTGGTATGGTTTTACAGCTTTTATATCTCACTTTGACCCTCGATTCGAAAAGTTGTGAAATTGGGTTTTAGGGGTCAACTCTGTGATAAATGATGTTTTTTCAAAAATCTGATATCGCTATTAAGTCCGGAGCGTCGAATTTGATAGGGTAGCATAGTTCATTTGCGTTTTCGGGATTCCAGATAAATCTCAAGGGGTCTGAGAAGACTTGAAATTCTCTAAATCTCCAGCTGGTGCACAGCTACTGGCGTGACCGCTAAAGCAGCCCTTTGGGCGCTTTAGCAGCCCTGACTGCCTAGTAGGTACCGCTAAAGCGGTAACCTGGCGGCTTTAGCGGACTGTCACCCTGGCATGGGTACCACTTTAGCGGCACCTAGGCTCTTTAGCGTCAACCGCTAAAGCAGCCATGGTCCGCTCTAGCGGCACCTAATATATTTAAATACTCCTCTTTCGTGATTCTTCACTATTTTCGAGACTTGGAGCTGGGTTCGAGTTTTTGAGCATTTTCTTCGATTTTACTTCCTTTTCTTCGATTTTTATCATCTAAACTTCGTTAAAACTTCGATTCTATATCTATGTTTTAGTTGATTCTGGGTCCGTTCGTGAGGGGAAAGCCCGTACTGAAGCTTTGGGGATCGATTTCCGGCTTTCGAGGTAGGTTATGGCTTAACTTTCTTCAAACTGGATTGAGTAGTTAATAATAATGTAAAAGCATGTTATGGGTGTGGGGTTGTACCATGGAAAATGTGTTCGGTCATCTATGTACCCGTATGGGGGGCTACATGGATAATATTTGGTGGTTTTGAGATATTTTTGTTGTGTGACCGTGTAGGGTCTTATATGATGTTATAGCTTGGTATTGATATATGTATATTTGGTTGTACTCTTTTTGTGGAAAAGGCCTAGATTTTGAGATTCATGTGATATCAATGATATTTTTTTGCATGTTTCACTTGAATGTTTCTGAATTATATTGGGTCATGGATGGTTAGTTGATTTGAGTGGATTTTTGGCTCACTTGGCTGGTATATTGGTTGGATATTGGATAATCTCATTTTGGTTGGTTGCAAGCATTACATCCTCATATCATATTTATTCACAAAACATTGGTACCACCGTAGAAATATTGAAAACACGGGCTTTTTCTGACAGAAAATGTGACATCTTTAAAACCTCTGCCGGTAGATGTGTCGGAGAGGAGATATGGATATCATATTGGATATGAATTGTATATGGATTGTATATGGGTTGACGAATCCCCCATAGGTCCTACCTCGGGAGCACAGCTCGGTAGGTGTGTACGGAGGCTGTGCGATGACCTCATGCATCACATCATTATCATCATCATCATCTTCATTGCATTCCATATATTGTGTTTATTTTGTAATTGTATTTCTGTCCTTGACTTGATATCTATCCATTTGTTCTATCTTGTACTTGAATTTGGTGTACGTGTATATTTGTTCTTTTTTTCCCTACCCGTATTTGTTTTATGTGTATATAGTAGAACTATTGGTGGAGATTGTGTGGGCTACCGTTTGGGGCATTTTTTGATTGCAGGTTACGTGCCCATAGTTTGTGTTTATATGCTTTATTTTCTACTTTACTCGGTTGGCCTATGATACCTACTGAGTATAAGTGGACCGTAATCTTCCCTACTGCGCACTTTCGATGCAAATCCAGGTACAAGTGCGCCTCACGGCAGATGATTCAGGCGATACTTGGAGCACATTCGAGGTAGCAGTTAAACTATGCATCCGGAGTCACACCTCTTCCTATCTAATTCATATCGTATTTTGTATTCAGACCAGTGTTTTGGACGGCGACAAGAGGCGACAAGGCCCCGCCTCGCCACGCGGCGAGGCGAGCGCCTTTTGAATGTACGGCGACAATTAATATAAAAAATTAAAATAATATATAAATGATCAAAATTTCAATAACACTAATATATTAGGAAATATTTCAAGTCAAGAATTAAAAATAAAAAATTAAAATAATATATAAATGATCAAATTTTCAATAACACAAGATATTAGGAAATATTTCAAGTCAAGAATTAAAAATAGATAGTAGATAAAAAAATTACATAATAAGGCTACAGCAGCTTACTGGTTACTGTTAAAGTAACAGTGTAAGGTTGTAACACTGTTACAAAATACAATGGAAGCAGGAAGGAAAATAGAAGAAGAAGAAGAGAAAAAGAGGAAGAAAAAAAACACCACCAAAATACAAGTATTGGACGCGGGATTAAGAAGAAGAAGAAAGAAGAAGGAAAAAAATAGAAATTAGTAGTTCACTGCTTACCGAAGTAGAATAGCGAGAGTCGCCGGAGTACATTGCCGGTCGCCGGAATCGAACTTGTGAGATAAATGGTAGCAGCCGTAGTCACCAACTAGTAAGTTGGTAGAGCCAAAATGGGTAAATAAGTCCTAAAATTAGCTTATATACCTAAAACCCTAATTTTAAAAAAAAAAAAAAAAAAAAAAAAAAGGGCGACGTCTTTGACGCCATGTTGCCTTTCTCGCAAAGGCGACGCCTTTTGAATGTCACAGCGCCACACCGTGAAGAGGCAACCAGGCCTCGCCTCGCCATTCACCATTGGCGACGAGGCGCTCGCCTTTTACAACACTGATTCAGAGACAGAGTTGCTCCTTTTTGGATATCCTGTGTATTTTCAAGTTGTAATAGTTAATTCTTACACTGTGACACCAGGTTTTGGAATATTATATGGTATCTTGACTATGTATTTCAACCTTTACTATATATGAGTGGTTCGACTCCATTCTTGGTGTCTTGCCTTGGGTTTTGGTACTGATTTCTCATTTCATATCAATTTGGGTGATAGACTTACTTGTCAGGGCTTTGCCGTGACAAGTGTCATCATGACCCTTGGTTTTTAGGTCATGACATTTCTATCTAGGGTCATGTCCTCAGTAAGCTGTAATTACTCCATGTCATGTCTAATCACCTCCTTCCAATATTTCTTAGAAGTATCTCTACCTCGCTTGGAATAATCCATAGTCAACCTCTAACACCTCCACATTGGGACATTTGTGCATCTCCCCATCACATGCCCAACCATCTAAATCCCGCTTGCCGCATCTTGTCTTCCACCGGCATCACTCCCACCTTGTCTCAGATAACCTCATTTCTAATTCTATCTCTCCTAGTAAACCCCCACATCCATTGTAGCATCCTCATCTCCGCTATTTTTATTATTGGCCAACACTTCGCCCCATACAACATAGTTGATCTAACCGCCACTCTTTAGAACTTGCCTTTAACTTTAGGAGGTACCTTCTATCACACAAGACTCCGGAAGCGAGCCTCCATCATCCACCATGCACTAATATGGTGAGTGGCATCCTTGTCATTCTATCTATTTTTCTAGATCATAGACCCAAGATACTTGAAACTATCCCTCTTTTTATGGCTTGAGTATCAAACTTCACTACCACGTCAGCCTCATGCGTCACCTCACTGAACTTGCACTACAAATATTTCAGCTTAGTCCTGCTCAACCTAAATCTTTTAGACACTAGAGTCCATCTCCAAACCTTCAGCATTAACTCCTCCGCAGTTCTCGTCAATCAAAACTGTCATCCACAAATAACATACACCATGGCACCTCATCTTGAATTTGCAGCGTCAATACATCCATCACCAAAGCAGATAAAAATGGGTTAAGGGTCGATCCCTGGTGCAACCCCATCAATACGGGAAAGTGCACTAAGTCTCCTCCCGCAATTCTAACACGAGTTTTGAGTACAAGTGTCATCATGACCCTTGGTTTTTAGGTCATGACATTTCTATCTAGGGTCATGTCCTCAGTAAGCTGTAATTACTCCATGTCATGTCTAATCACCTCCTTCCAATATTTCTTAGAAGTATCTCTACCTCGCTTGGAATAATCCATAGTCAACCTCTAACACCTCCACATTGGGACATTTGTGCATCTCCCCATCACATGCCCAACCATCTAAATCCCGCTTGCCGCATCTTGTCTTCCACCGGCATCACTCCCACCTTGTCTCAGATAACCTCATTTCTAATTCTATCTCTCCTAGTAAACCCCCACATCCATTGTAGCATCCTCATCTCCGCTATTTTTATTATTGGCCAACACTTCGCCCCATACAACATAGTTGATCTAACCGCCACTCTTTAGAACTTGCCTTTAACTTTAGGAGGTACCTTCTATCACACAAGACTCCGGAAGCGAGCCTCCATCATCCACCATGCACTAATATGGTGAGTGGCATCCTTGTCATTCTATCTATTTTTCTAGATCATAGACCCAAGATACTTGAAACTATCCCTCTTTTTATGGCTTGAGTATCAAACTTCACTACCACGTCAGCCTCATGCGTCACCTCACTGAACTTGCACTACAAATATTTCAGCTTAGTCCTGCTCAACCTAAATCTTTTAGACACTAGAGTCCATCTCCAAACCTTCAGCATTAACTCCTCCGCAGTTCTCGTCAATCAAAACTGTCATCCACAAATAACATACACCATGGCACCTCATCTTGAATTTGCAGCGTCAATACATCCATCACCAAAGCAGATAAAAATGGGTTAAGGGTCGATCCCTGGTGCAACCCCATCAATACGGGAAAGTGCACTAAGTCTCCTCCCGCAATTCTAACACGAGTTTTGAGTCCATCGTACATATTCTTAATCGACCTAGTATTCGCCGCCGGAACACCTTTAGCATCCAAGCACCTTCCTAGAACCTCTCTAGGGACTTTATCATAAGCCTTCTCTAGGTCAATGAACACCATGTGTATGTCCTCCTTCCTCTCCCTATACTGCTCCAACAGTCTCCTTACTAAATGAATGGCTTCTGTAGTCAAACATCCTGGCATGAATCTGAATTGATTCTCGAAAATAGTCACGATCCTCCTCAACCTCAACTCAACCACCCTTTCCCAAATCTTCATAGTGTGGCTTAACAACTTGATACTCCTATAGTTGTTGCAATTCTGAATGTCACCCTTGTTTTTGTACAATGGAATCATCGCAGTCCATCTCCAAGCTCCAGACATCTTTGTCGTCCTGAAAATGACATTAAATAACTTGGGTCAGCCACTCTACACTTATTCTGCATGTGCTCTTCCAAAAGTCCACCAGATCTCATCTGGACTAGTCACTCTTCCCCCTACGAATAGCACCTTTAACCTCCTCGACCTTAATATGCCTACAACAACTATATTGTGACGGCTCTCTAAGTACTCCAAGTCCCCCAGCACAATTTCTTTGTCTCCCGCTTCGTTCAAGAGCTTATGCAGTATGATTGTCATCTCTTGTTAATAAGTACCTCTTCTACCAATACTTTGTCGTCACGCTTGATGCACCTCAGTAGGTCAAGGTCACGAGCCCTCCGCTCCCTAGCCTTAGCTAGCCTATAAAACTTCTTATCCCCGTCTTTATCCTCTAATTATAGGTACAAGCTTTCAAACGTTGTTGTTTTAATGCTATAACCGCTAACTTAGCCTCCTTCCTAGCCATCTTATACTACTCCCTATTCATTTGTTTCTCCTCTTCGGTCGCACTTTCCACCAACTTCACTTAAGCCCCCTTCTTCGCCTCCACCTTCCCTTGTACATCTCCATTCCACCACCAGTCCCCTCGACAACATCTCGACAACATCTGGCAAATCGACCTCTCGAGATATCCAACACCTCTCTAGCCATTTTCCTAATGCACCGGCATTCTTATCCCACATATTGTACATACCCCACTACTCCCCCAAGCCCCCATATACATTAACTTCTCTCTTATCTCCAAGGCACTGGTCATAGTCAAGCTACCCCATTTGATCCTAGGTCGATCATCCTCAAACCGCTTCCTCCTCTTCATCTTGATATCCATCCATCACCAAAAACTTATGTTCGGTCGAAAAATTCTCACTTGGGATAACCTTACTCTTTACAAAGACATATATCCCCCTTAATAACTATTAAATATCTTATATGTATCTGCATTTTTATTGATGTTACACGACAGGAAAAGTAGTTTATTTAAAGTTATTTCTCAATTTTCTCTTTTCCTTCCTTAATTCACCATCCTCCAACTGTGCTACTATCTCCCAAAAAAAAAAGAGAAGCCTGGTGCTCTAAAGCTCCCGCTATACGCAGGGGTCCGGGGATACTATCTCCCAGTAACCAAATATCTTAAATAGTTTAAACAGACATGAAAATGGAAACTTCTAGTTGCATTTGCAGAATATTTAGAAACTGGCATGAGAATGGTCCGGAATACATGACCCATTCTTTTAAGTCATGAATGCAGGGAATGTAAGAGGAACAAGAATATGGTAGTGTGAGACGAACAGAATATTTGAAGTGCCATACTAACTGGTTGTAATAACTTAATCAATCAAGAAAGTACCAGTAAGGACAACTTGATGTGTAACATTGATTCCAACTGCTAGAACATCAGCACCACTAGTAAATACAACATCAGCAGCATCTGGATCTCCAAAGATCTTGTGCAGATGATCAACAAAACAGGTATGAATATAACACACAGAATACACCTGAAAAACTATGGCATGGTTTTGGATGTATCTTAGCAACTTACATTTGCCTCAGCAGCTGGATTCACATTTCCGTTTACAGAAAAGGCACCACCAAGAACAACAATTTGTCCAATGTTTTTAACAAAAGCAGGATCTGATTGAATGGCCTGTTTCAATATGCCATTTCACTAAACAGTTTTCTATTAGGTTAAAAACTACTCATTTTGTTTCAATTTATGTGGCATAATTTGATGGAGCACAAAACTTAAGAAAGAAAAAAGTTTTGGTATTAAACGTGCCATAACATTTGCCTGACTATTACATGACTTTTAGAACTTGGCATCTTAAACATGCCATAACATTTGTGTGGCTATAAAAGCGTAAGTTAAATTGTTCCCGAATTCAGAAACTGCATTCTTCTCAGAACAGACTAAAAAGGAAATGCTGCCACATAAACTGGAATGGATCTAGTAATATTTAATTGGAAGATTACATACTTACAAGTGCTACATTTGTTAGGGGACCCAAAGCTACAACAGTAACCTTTCCAGGGTGTAGACTGGCTTGTTGAACGAGAAAGCCAGCAGCATTCTGTTCAATAGGCTTTCCATTTGGTGCAGGAAAGTTTTGGTTGCCAAGTCCATCCGCGCCATGAACAAAATCAGCAATTCGAAGTTTTGTACCTTTCTTTACATTAAATTAAACAAAGTAAGCAGAAACATATTCATAAGGAAAAAACATTTCTAAGTTTGCTGCCTATTCAGACTATTAATTTTTCTCAAAAAAAGGTTTGCAGCCTATTTTGCTAAATGTACTAGTACAACAACAACAACATACCTAGTATATTCCCACATAGTGGGGTCTGGGGAGGGTAGAATGTACGCAGACCATACCACTACTTCAGGTGAAGTAGAGAGGCTGTTTCCGCTAGACCCCCGGCTTAGGACCGATAACAGTATAACAAACACAAAAGATAAGTGCATATAAACTAGTACGATATGGCAAAATAAACTATGCAGATAAACTAGTACGATATGCAAAAATAAACTAACACCGCTAGCCACAAGATAATACTACAGCCACAACACCACGAACAAGAAACTTCAAACACAAAAGAATGCTCCCCTACTATTACCGACGCACTCCCACCCCCCAACCCTCTACCCTAATCCGCGTCCTCCACACCTTCTTAAATGTACTAGTAATCAGAATTCAGAAGAAAATCACATTAAAATTTAGCAAAAGGAAATGTTACTGATAAACGATATGAGAATTCTGCAACAATCATCACTTCCAGGACTGATGTTGCAATAGATTTTTTTCTTATAGGGAGGAAAATGCAAGAAAATAAAATGAGAAGATCCAGCATACACTTCACTATTCTTTTATCATATTTCCTAACAATGCTTAATTCTATGGATATGTTTGCTGCTAAGTCAGGTATTGTAGGTTAGAAAATAAAATTCTAATGTTGTTAAGATAGAAGTTTGCTTTGAGCCACAACCTTCTAGGTCTTCCTAAGAGAGCATCTTCATTTCCACTTGTTATATGGAGCAAGAACGCTATTGGTACATGGAGGAAGCTCTTGAAATTTATCTCATACACTTGGAATATGAAAGAAACATCTTGAAGTATTACTCACAAGCTCACTAAGCAAGATTTGTGATACGATCCAAGATACAAACCACAGTGGAATATTAAGTAACAATAATTGAAAGCAAATTAAAGATAGAAGTCAATAAAAATAATTATGAATAACCCAAACAGTAAAACAAAGAAGGAACATAGAACCCTGGATGAACGTTTCAGGCAACAACCGGTATACCGGTATACGAGCTCGATCGCTTCCAAAGAACGATAAAATAGAACCCAAGATATAAAGAAACAAGCAATTCATGAAAACAGGCAATCGTGAGTCAAACACAAACCAAAGATTCAATCGTGTCTCAAATGGAGTTTGCCAATCTTAAATATGCAAAAAATTTCTCATTCTTTTTCTTTTTTTATTTCTTTTTGTTCTCCTACTTATATCATTAGGGCAATTTTGCCAGAAGTATAAATCAATTTAATGCCTACACATTTACGATTTTAAATTATTGAAAAGATAGCTAATTAAGCATGATAATAGAAGTACTTAGCATAACATATATTCATGAGCAAATTATTAGTTTGTCCATTAAATATTCTGCTGTTACCATACTTCTGCTCTTTTATCAAAAATCAATGATCATATAATACAAATTTGAATTTTGAAAACACAATTTCCATATAAATGTCTATGACTTATTTCTCTTTTATTCTAGAACTTGTGTTTGCCCCTCCCCTAAAACACTTCCCTGGTTCTGCCTGCCCCATATCAATCAAATGGTTTGACAACATAGAACTAATCAAAGAGCACGCTCTGGAATACTACTTGTTATACAACTAGGCTCAGCCTGCTGCAAAAGCACTGCACTAACATGGTTAGTCATATTTGACACAAACACAGCAAAGTGATAAAGTCTAATGAACAGAAAATATTGCTGAACAAGAGAGACAGCAGGAGATATGATGGTTCAGCAAAGTATGCTTACATCCAAGTTAAGATAAAGAAATTACTATATGTGGTCATCATGGCTTGGAGCTCAACAAGTTGGTAAGATCGAAAAGCAAAAAGTATTTTTTTATAAGGTAATGTAATTTAATTAATTAAGTGTGTAGAATATCATCTACCACGCCTCCTACACCAAAACATTTAATTCTGAAGACATCTATTGTTTACAAAAGACATGTTTTCTGATTTTCAAAAACATCTCTCATTTTTTCGAGATAGTCCAAAACGTGCAAACAGGAATGGTATGCCAAATTTTATTCAAGTTTTTGATGACTTTCTGACTCTACCATCATTTCAGCAAGCCTCTCACACTGTATGAAATCACCCAATTTACTCTACTATGATAAAGGAAGAGGTCCCAAACTTGTTTGTATGGCTACAGTGGAGGAGACCAAAAAGCAAAGAGGAAAAAGTAGTGATCCATTGATTAAAGAGAACCAAAAGCATTGCAAAGGAATGAAAGACACTTCAATGTTTCATGCATCTCTTGAACGGCTTTCGCTCACAGCATTGAAAAATCCTTTTGTCACACCCCAAATGACACCAAAAGTGCTTCACATATTTCCATTGTTCATCTGTATCCCCCATTCTACTTTTTTCTCTTGACTATATTTACATTCCTAACTACCAAGGGTTTCTAATACCACACTCCACCTTCACTCATTCCGTCTTTTAGCTTTTGATAAAATCCAAAATGCCTCCAGACTTTGGATGGGATCATCATGAAGTTAGAGGTGCTTGACTACTCCTTAGTGCTATCAAAAAGGTGTCATGAGTCGGTGTTTACATCTAAGAAGGGTCAAGGGGCCTTGGGGAGGTCAAAAGGAGGCAAAGTAGAGCCTGGAGAAGCATTGAAGGGACCTGGCTGCAGATGGCCATTTTGACACTTCCAGTGTCACCTGCGTTGCCACATGCATGAGTAGGTCACTAGGCTGCGTGGACATGTGCCCAATTTGCTGAAATGGGTCACTTTTGGGCCCATAATTGTAATAATTAGCCCTAGGCTATAAGTAGGAGTTTCTCTTTCATTTTGAGAATGGTAATATAGGTCTATATACCCATAGGTAAACTACAACTAAGTGTAGTTCCCTTTTAAAAAGAGTTATAGTTACAACCTTTGTATCTATCACTTGTTCCTATACATAATCTAAAACACCAAAGATATCTTTTGCCTGAATTATTAGATCATGTTTACACCAAAAGTAGAACAAAGCTAAACAATTCATCTTAAAATCTTGTAAATTGTTCCGCTTGTCTTCAAAACATCTCTTGTTCCTTTCTTCCCATGTGGTCCACCAAATGCAAGCAGGGACAATCTTCCATCTCTCTTCTTTCTGTGTCGCATTTCCACCTTGTTCCAGCATTGAGGAACCCTTTGATGTTCCTTGGTCTTACCAAGCTAAACTTCCTCAAGCTGATGAACATTTTCCACAATTGATCTGTCCACTTACAATGTAAAAAGAGATGGTTTACTGTCTCTGCCTGTTCTTTACAAAAAAAGCATCTGGACCACAAATGAAACCCCCTCTTGTTCAATTCTCATGACCACAAATGAAACCCCCTCTTGTTCAAATTCTCATGAGTCAAAACTGCCTCCTTGGCTAGAAGCCATGTGAAGCGGTTTACTTTATAAGAGATCTTAATCTTCCAAATCATTTTCCATGGCCAATCCTTTTCCTGAAATTCTGAGATATTGAGGTCCTTATATGCTGAGTTGACAGTGAATTTTCCAGATTTGTCCTTCTGCCATTCTAATCTGTCCACTTTTTCTACTGAGCTGGTAAAATCTGCCAAGTTAGCATAGAAGGAAGCAATAGTTTCCATTTCCCAATCATACAAGTACCTTCTATTCCATGCTTGTCCATTTCTCATTTCAGCTATTGTAGCCTGCTTGGTCTGGCATAGTGAATAGATATTAGAATATAGTCTACTCAATAGATCATTGCCGACCCATTTATCATTCTACAAGGAAACCCTCTGCCTTTTCCCAACCTTGAATCTGGTTCTAGTCTGCATAAGTGGCCATAGATTCCTGATTGCCCTCCACACTGTGCATTCATATGTTGTTGTGACCATGTTTGTCATCCATAGATCCTCCATACCATGTTTAGCACTAATCACACTCTTCCATAATATGTCTGTCACTTGTAAATTTCCAAAACCATTTCATCATCAAGCTCTGATTCTGTTTCTTGAGATTTCTAATTCCCAGACCTCCTTCCTTTTTGTTCAATGTCATTTCCCCCATTTAACCAGATGGAATTTCTTCTTGCCCTCGCTACCTTTCCACAAATAGTTTCTTCTCACCATGTCTAGTTTCTTGATCACACTAGCAAGCATAGGGAAATGGACATCATGTACGCTGGTGAGGCATCCAAAACACTATTCGCCAAAACCAGTCTTCTACCCATCGATAAATATCGAATCTTCCAAATTTTCAACTTCTTTTCACACTTTTCCACAACCCCATTCCAGATCCCCTCGCATTTACTCTTAGCTCCTAAGGGCATGCCCAAATAGGTGGTTGGGAGATTCCCTATCCTTCCTGCTAGTTTCTCACAATAAGATTGTTCCAGATGTGGTCTTGTGAGTGTGTGTGAGCTTGGATAAGCATACATTGAATTCTTGTTTAGAAATATTGATCTCTTGGGAATCGATTCCTTTGTGGTCAACATAGGAGTTATGCTTGTAAGTAATTTGAATTGAGAATTAAAGGTTTAACATACCCTTTGTTTGCATTTCAATTCCTATCTTATGTCTAGCTTATTACTTATTTTTTCATCTATCCTTTATCTTTGTTTCTAGTACCGTAGTTAGTTTTCATTACCTTAGTTTGATCTTTATCATTTGGTATCAGAGCAAGGATTAAATTCATTCTTACGATTTTAGTCTTGGGATAGTTACCATACAAAATCAAAAACAAAAAAAAAAGAGTCCAAATGTTTTTGAAGAAAACCCCAAAAATGATTTTGTGTTTTTTATCATTGTTGTTGTTTCCACACTAGATTTGTTCCATCTAGTGATATTGAGCATTTGGTGTGTTTGGAAGAGATTTGAAGAACCCTCCATTGCTGAGCTTGGTTTTGGAGAAAAAGAGAAGCGGGTCCTTAGATCTTGATTATTTGGTGTGGATTTGTAAATAAAAAGCATTTGAAAGTGATTCCCACATTGAAAAGACCCAAAATCTGAAGTTTCATGCAATTCTGAATCAAAATGAGTTAGTTGGAAATCTTGATGTTCATTGTGTTCTTAAAGAAACTCATATCTTCAAGTGGGATATTCAACAAAAACATGGTGTTTGATCCAAGAAAGAGAAAGAAGAACGGAAGAAAAGCTGTTTGTACAAAGGAATATCCAATAAAAAAGGGAATATTATTGAAAAAGGAGTGTACAAGGGCCCACAAAAGCACAAAACTCAGAGTACAAACTGAGCTGGAATCGGCCACCTGCGCCAGGCACCTGCTTACGCAGGTCACCACCTGCTTAAGCAGGTGACCAATGCTGGTCATTCCAGATTCACTGGAAAGTGACATGCGAAGGCAGATGCCACATGCGGCCATATCTCACCCGAACGCACCCCAATCGCTCCGAAAATGATTTTTATTCAGGTTCCAACTTCCTAATTCCTTTTCTTAATTCTTAAACACTAATTAATAACTAGAATCAATCTATTAGTTGATTAATTAGTTTTAGAGTTCGTTTTCCTTCTTTGTCTCTTTCTTTGTGTGTTTTTCTCGATTGTTTCGTTGCTATTTCTTGTTTCAAGTACGTTAGTTTGTTTTGAGCCATCTTTTTCAACTTCAAACAAGAATCCATTCCGACCACGAGCCACAATTGACACCATGTCTTCCATTGGAGTACAAACGATCTTTCAACTCTAGCGATGCCAATTGAGAGACAAACAAAGGTGTGTGCTTTGAGAGCTTGTGAGGTTGATTTCTTAATGCTAACTTGTTTGTTGTTTTTGTTTAGTGTTTCTTTTACTAGGTAAAATGGCTCCGAGAGAAGGAACTCCACAAGTCATGGCTAACAATACTTCGAATACAATCTTAAGCGTACTTGAATCCTTGGGTCGTAAAAATGGAAACCATGAAAGGTTCCTTACAAAGGAAAAAGACAACATGGTGGGTCGTCTAAATGCCATTAACTCCACCCTTTCCAATCCACCAAACTTTCAAGCTTCCACAAGTGGACATGCTCAAAACACCTTTGCTAAACTACCCCAAGCTCCACTAAACCAAAATCAACCCAACCAAGTTAAGGATGTAAGGGAAGAGGAAATTAAGGAAGGGGAGAAGAACTTGACTCAAGAAGAAGAGTTGCGTGAGGATGTTGAGCCAAGGATTGGATTGGAAGAGGTAGACAAGGAACACTTAGTTGTGGAACTTGTCAACCCCAAGCCCTTGTTGTTTGCTAACAATGCTAGCATTTTTCCTAGCACCAATAGTTCTCTTTTGCAAGGTCATTAGGAAGTGTTTTCAAATGAAGAGTAAAGGAAAGTTCCTCTTGGATATAAACTTGAAGGTCTAGATGAGTTCTTATTCAAGGAATCCGAAGTTGATAAAGACTTGACGCAAAGGAGGAACCTAGTCAAACTCCTATGGATCGATGGATACTTGATGACAAGGGGTGAAGCATCTAACTCTGTGGACTGAAAGAAGGAGTTACCTACCAAGGAAACTCCCACAAAGAGGCAAGAGGACCAGGCCTATTGGTCCAAGTTGATGCATGGAAGGGGAGGTCCTTGTAAAGCACATATGGGGGACAAGAGAACAAGTTGCTTCCAAGGTATGTACCTACCCCCTCCTATTCCTAGTGATCCTTGGAGGCATGATGATATTTTTCTCATATTGAGTAGTTCTTTGAAACTGATTGATATCATGTCATACCATGGGATTATCAGCGTCTCCAAGATTACTTCATGGTATATGTCTTGTGTGCTTAAATTGTGTGGGCCGTGCAATCTAAATGCTCAATATCTTTGTTGCTTTAGAAAGAGTCAATTGGTGTGTACTTGATGTGCAACTCTTGTTTCCCAATCCTTGTCACACTTACATGGTTGAACAAGTTGAAGTGATAGGAAAGACTTTAGGAGCATGCTAAATGTCATGAATAGAGATCACCTAATTTCTGGGTATACCACTTGTTTTGGAGTGAATTGGTTTTTCATAGAAGCTTTAATTCCTCTAATAGCATGACTTTATTGGCGAATGCACTTCTTGTGGGAAGTTGGTTGAAGGGAAAAGATGTAATGTGCTTAAATTTTCTTATCTCATCTTCCTGTATACTTATGTTTAAGGGTAATTTCAATGAGAATGGTGTCCTTAACTCTTTTCTTTTCTGTCTTTTTGCCTATGATGATGGCCATGTTTGTGTTGAAAATACATTTTGTGTGAACATAGGTTGTCTTGAAAGGAAGGGTGATGTACAGCCTAATAACTTGACACCATCCTTGGTTGTTCCAACTTCTAGTGACTTGATTACTAGCTTTCTTGAGTACCTTGCTACTCTTACGTATTCTTAAGTATGGAAACACCTTGGATGGGACTCATATTCTTCATACCTTCCTTTACTACCTCTTTGCATTTGATGACGTCCATGCTGATATTGGATTTGTTTTAGATAGAGTTGGGATTCTTTGGGTATGGTCTTATGGTGAAATAAAGAAACACTTTTGTCTTACGACCTTGGTGGTTTCCTTGTTTCATAATGCTTCTTATAGCCAACACCTTTGTGTAGGATATGATGAATTCGTTTTATTGATAACAAAAGATCGTTGGTTGTATGTCAAATGTGTGCCTCCTTGGCATGGAAATATTGATATTGACCCTTGTGCTAACCCTCGTGCTTCGAGAAAATAACAAATCTTCTTCAAGAAAGAGAGGCTGATATAATCCTTGGAAGGGATGATCATGAAGTTAGAGGTGTTTGACAACTCATTATTGCTATCAAAAAGGTGCCATGAGTCGATGTTTACATCTAAGAAGGGTCAAGGGGCCTTGGGGAGGTCAAAAGAAGGCAAAGAAGAGCTTGGAGAAGCACTAAAGGGACCTGCGAAGCCACATGCGCATGGAGGAGGAGCACATGCGGTCGCAGATGCCCATTTTGACACTTCCAGTGTGACCTGCATTGCCACATGCGTGAGCAGGTCACTAGTCTGCGTGGGCATGCTCCCAATTTGCTGAAATTGGTCACTGTTGGGCCCATAAATGTAATAATTAGCCCTAAGCTATAAATAGGAGTTTCGCTTTCATTTTTAGACTAACTTTGATGCTAATGAACAATTATACTCTTGTGAGTGTGTGTGATCTTGGACTAGTTTACGTTGAATTCTCATTTGGAAACATTGGTTGCTTGGGAATTGATTCCCTTGTAGTCAACATAGGAGTTTAGGTGCTTGTAGGTAATTTGAATTGAGGACTAAGGGTTTAATATATCTTTTATTTGCATTTCAACTCCTATCTTGTGTCTAGCTTATTACTTGCTTTTTCATCTATCCTTTATCTTTCTTTCACGTATCGTAGTTAGTTTTCGTTACCGTAGTTTGATCTTTATCAGCTTTGGTCCTAGATTTGAACATCCGAAAGGACCAGTCCAGAAATACCTTTTTCTTTTCTTCTCATAACCACATACATGTCTCAAATCCTATGATAAACAAGATCAATCACTCCATGTTCCACCTTTTTTCTTTTCTGGACCCGGGTATTACTGATTATTTCTCCTCTTATTCCTTTTCTCTTATTGTATTCACCAAATCAAAGAAAGCTTCACCTGCGAAGCAAAAGGAAAGGGAAGAGAGAAATTGAGAGGCAGAGTATGTACCAAGGCAAGTATATCTAGTGTGGATCATCATCACAGAACAAAAAATGATACACAACAGTAGTGCCAAATACTAAGTCCCCTTTAACAAGTAAACTAGAGTTTCGACAATAACTAAAAAGCATGGAGTATGTGACATCTACGCAAGTTAAAATGAGCATCAACGCAGCATTGAACCTAGAGTTCAGGATTACATACAGTGATTGTAACATGAGAGCCTTCAGCCACTGGAATATCTGTCCTCCCAACTATCTCCAACTGAATTATTAAGGCGTCAAATCAATAACTATGAGTATAGCCAAAGTAAAAAGTATATCGGATACACAACTACCATAGCCCAACTGATTAATAAAGCTGACTCACTAGTCTTTTACCTTTTAGGGCTCGTTTGGTAGGAGGGATAAGGGATAATCGTTGGTAACTTCCCGGGATTGTAGTGTTATTTTCTCCCACATTGATGGTGGGATAACAATCCTGGGATAACTTGGTTTCCCAACCAAACAAGCCCTTAAACTTTACACTAACAAAAAAAAATAAGTTCATAGAAATTTAGCAATTATCCAAGAACGGGCAAAATGACAAAATCATACTAAGCATGAGTCCAGAAAAAATGGAAACTTTACCAGATGTAAAGCATTTCTGGTAGCTAGAGTTGTGTAGACATTTCCGTATATTGTTGTAAGCCCGATCACCTCAACTTCAGGAGATTGCAATGCCACAAATATCGCCATTGCATCATCTGAGCATATTCATAATAGCTCAATTAACTCAACAATACAATTTCCAAAAATTTATCTTGGAAAGTGTAATTCAGCTGAAAAGACATTAATGGTAGTCTCTATAGGAAATGGACTACAGATGCTGACCCTAATCCAGAATCTAGAGAAAATGAAAACCCAGATAAATCTTGGCAAATTCCACAGTAGTAAAGTAAGTAACAAAAATCACGGAGAAAAATGTTGGGATTTAAAATCTTTTTCAAAGTGTCTTCACATCTACAATACTATGTGCGCGAATAGAGGAAACGGAAGATACCAATGCCAGGATCAGTGTCAATGACGATCTTCTTGGGCCCTGCAGCCATTTTTCTAAATCTTAATGGGAAGGTGAATGAGATCTGGGATTGGAGTGATGATACAAAGTAGAGATTGATATATTGATGAGAATTGCTGAGAAGCCCAACTGCACTTAAACTTACATTCTGTTTATTTATTTCTTTAATATCTTTAAAATATATTATTTTCATAAATTTTAAAAAAAAAAAACACATTATTTTATTTAAAGAAGGATATAGCCCCACTTTTTAATATATATATATTTTATAAAACAATTACCTTTTTCATCTTTTTAATACACCACACCCATTTCTTTGTCTTTTTCTAACCCGCATCCACCAAATCCATCACCCCCACTCCGTCCCGCCCTAATTTCTCATCTTTCAACTACTATACCCGTCATCTCCACCCAACTTTCATCGTTTAAGGTGAAAAAGAAAAAAGAAGAAAACGATAGGTGAGGTAGATGAAATTTAATGGTGGGTGAATTTGAAAAGATAAGTTCAAATATCTGTAAAATGTGTTGTTGATGATAAAATGCTGAATTAGTATTTTGATTCTTTTGACTTTGGTGACTTTGAGTTATTAAGAAGATAAAGTGTTGAATTGGGTTTTTTATCTTGGAAGTTTAATGGCTTTAATCTATTAAGAAGATAAATAAATTGATACTTTACAATTTTTTGTGGATGATTTGTTGATAAAATGCTGAAATGCATTTTTGATTCTTGAAACTTTGATGGTTTTGAGCTATAAGGAAGATGAAAAATTGATACTTTTCAGTTTTTTTTTTTTTATGCATGAGTTGCTGATGATAAAATGATGGAATGGATATCTGATTCTTATGACTCCGAGCTATTAAGAAGATGAAAGTTTGATGGCTTTGAGCAGTTAAAAAGATGAAGAAATGATTTTTTTTCTAACGTGGGTCAGCTTTGCCTAGTATTGTGTGATTGCCACCGTTAATTGTTCTTTGCCTTTAATTGTATGTATGGGTTCAATGGTGAATTTGGTTTTCTGATTCTTGTAGATTTTGTGGCTTTGAATAATCTGTTGAACGAGCACGTGAATTATGTTATTTGATTGGCAAATTTAATTGGTTCTTATCTGAATTGGGGTTTCTTTTTTGCTTAATAAACATCAACAATGGCTAGTGGTAATATGCTTTAAGTTTGAAGAAAATAGAAAATGAAAGAGAGAAGAGAGGTGGGATAGTTTGAAGAAGATAGAAAAAAGGGACTGCGTTGCAGGGCAAGGGGCGATGTGGGTGGGGGGTGTGAAAAAGAAAGAAAATGGGGGTGGGGTGTCTTTTTATTTAATATATATAAATATATATATATATATATATATATAAATAAAATAGTAAATATATATTTTTTAAATATATATATATATATAAAAAAAAAACAATGTGTTAGAGATTATTTTTTTCTTAGAAAAATCAAACTTCTTACGTGGCAATGATATGGCTCTGATGTGGCATTGACGTGGCGTTGATGTGTAAGCGAGTGTAATACACTCTCCATTGTGAGAGTGGTATTCAGTTTTGAGGATGAAAATAATACACTTTAGAGATGTTAAGGGGTAAATAAGCAAAAGTTAAGTTTAAGTGATAAAGTGAGTTTGGAGGACAAGTTCAAAGGGAGAAAATGTTTTTTCTTTATATTGATTTGAGTTATTTGTCTTGATTGAAAGTCTAAAAATTATGTTTTCACTTTTTTACTTCAATTATTATTTTATTATATTTTTATAATATTAAATATTGATTATAATAAGGTATTCTCTATTATATATAAGCCAACAACAAAAAGGACCAACACAACATCAATGTATTGTACAAAAAGTTATCTGAATTGTACATTGTCAACAAGAAAAACGACAAACACAACATCAATTAATTGTACATTATATTTGGCCTTGATATTTGGTTTCTTTTCCTTTTTTTTTTTACTAACACATGTACTGCATCTTTCCCAGCAAACCACGTGTACACACTTTACATAAAAAAAAGAAAATGGTCAATTGCTCCTCCAAACTTTAGTCGAAATATCAACTACACACTTAACCTTTATGAGAGCCCCATTACCCCTCTAAATATTCTTTTAGTGTATTTTATAACCCTCCAATTGCTGACGTGTCAATATAAACCAAACAATTACCCATGCGTGTGTACACGCGCTCAGTCCACCTACTTTTTTAGTTCCCATCTAAAACGCCATTTTCATGGATTCTACTCACATCTCTCAGCTCTCTATACACACACACACACCATCTACAATACTACACACAGAGAAATACACACAATACACAGACTACTACACACAGCTATACGCTAGAGAGGGGAGAAATAGTGAAAGACAAGAGAGAAAAAGAGGGAAAAACAGTCATATCGAATTCAATAACAACAAAGCGGATCCAAAGTTCCAAATTACTTATGCAGATTCACGATCTTTCACAAAATTTAAACTGCAATACAAATTCAAATCAATGTGTGCTGATAACACTGCATCCACTACTCCAGAAGCGACGAGCTTTTTCAGTTGAACAAGCAAGAGTTGAGAATTAACAATTTCAATACGAATCACAATTGAAAGAGATGTAAGGATAAAAAGAAATAAAAGATATCTTCTAAATTTAAAACTCCAAACACCAGCACGTCGCAACTCAAAACCCGGGATCTGGGTTTCTTAGTAGCTGCAGCAGCAAAACTCTTCTTCACAATTGCTGACACTATTTTTGCTGAATTCAACAAGAGTAATTTGCTCGGTATTTTAAGAATTGAGAAATAATGAATTGTGGAAAATTTGATAAAGCTATGAATAGTATATAAAGGGAAATAATGAAATCTGATTAGAAAATAGCTGTGTATGATGCAGCATTTGTGAACAGTGAATTATCAAAAAACACTTTAATTTTTGGATTGAAATTATGGGTGGTTATTAGGATATTTGGTGAAGCTGTATTTGTTCTCATATCTAAGAGATGAGATTTGGCGTTTGGAGATGAAGGATTATGTTGGGTTTAATTGGAAAAGACAAAATTAATTAATAATTAAAAATAATGACATGTATTATACATATGGCACCTAAAAATACTGATTTTGTAGGGTTGAAGACCCAACTGACGCGCCTATTGGGGGTGTTCTCACCTCCCATGACACGTCAACAATTGGAGGGGTATAAATTACAGTAAAAAAATATTTAGAGGGTTAATGGGACTCTTGTAAAGGTTAAGTGTATAGTTGAGATTTCGATCATAGGTTGGAGAGGCAATAGGCTATTTTCTCCATAAAAAATAAACTGTACCAAAACTCGCTTTTACATTATAATTCTCTTCTCAACTTTCTCTATCTTCTTCACTCTTAATGGTTTTTGATCCCTAGCCATGGCTAGAAACAACAATTGCAGTTGGTCATTTCCAGGTAATGTCACTTGCTATGGCCTGTGAGATTCTGTTGATTTGGTTTATGTAAATCTTGTTTTCTCAGTTTTATGAATTGGGTTTTTCTTATTTTGTTATTAGTTGTCAAGATCTCTTTTTTTTTATAAGGTGGGGGTCCATCAATTGGTGAAATTCTATGTTAAAATATTGAATCTTTAAGAAAAATCGAGATTTTTCTATTGTCCTTTTGAAAGATTTTGGGGTTTTAGTTGTGAGATTTTTTTGGGGGGTTCATGTACATGTTGTTTTCATCCTTTCCTTATTTTGCAATTAATTATAAGATTCTGATTATTTGATTCATGTGCATGTTTTATTAGTTTTATCAATTGATTTTTTTCTATTTTTACTATTTATTGTTGAGATCTTTTACATGGTGAAATTCCATGTTAAAAGTTTAATACTTTAAGACAAAGCTGAATTTGAAATTTTAAATTTTAATATATATTTTTCTTTTGCGAGCTTTGAATTAAGTCAAAAAACATAACTTGTAGCCGGATACATGTAGATAGAAAATGACCTTTAAACCTCACCCTGTCATATGTTTATTGCTTTACATATCTCTGCGTTTTCCGATCTAAAGTTGGGCCATAAACTAATTTATAAAGAATCTATTTTGTTCTCAATTTCATAACACTACTGCGGGGTATGTTGTCTGCCTCTCTCAATCATTAAGTGAAAAATAGTTTTTTCCCAATTTCATAACACTACCGCGTGGTATGTTGTCTGCTTCTCTCCATCATTAAGTGAAAAATAATTCTCCCAAGAGGATTTTCTTTTGTTTCGTCATCTGACAACTCTCTATGGTAGTGAGCTCTTGAAGTGCAAGAATCTAATATCTACTTGCAGGAAAATTTTTACAAAGTATCTATCTCATAAGTGGCAAAATTTTGGTAAATGACGTACATATAACTTGAAGTTTAATGTTCTGAAGCTAATATCATGTCTGCAATATAGATCATAGATCGACTCAGAGCAATTTCAGAAGGTTTTGAGGTACATAAAAGAAGGCCGTGACAGCTCTTCTACCCTTAAATATGGTGGTGATAGAATTGGTTCCAAAGGCTACTTTATTCAGCCCATTGTGTTCTCAAATGTCAAGGTATATACTTGATTTCCTTCTTATCTGAAGTCCTAAAATAATACTACAATAACATACCCAATGTATTTATAAAATAATGTTACTGAAAAATCTTTGAGAAAGCAATTTAACATGATCTTTAACACTTTGGTTGAATCATGAGGACATGTCGATAGCACGGGATGAGATTTTTGGTCCAGTGCAATGTGTCTTCAAATTCAAGTAAATTATGATATGAAACTTTTGTGGAGTTTGTTATGGATTATTTCGTATAATAATAATATGGAATGACCTTTGATATAGAATCAGGGATTCATCGATTAGTAAAATCAGTGAGTAAAGCAAAGATCTTGACAGAATATAAACGTGGGGTTTGAACCCTCCACTTTAACTAGAAAAGTCACTCAGCCCAATAGCTGAAAGAATCGTCATTGCTTCTTCTTCGAAAAAAGAATTTTACGACCCATGTGTAGTAGCGGTCCTTACATATCATATTAATAATCAAACTATGGTTAAAAGAAAAAAATCTCTATTTGATAGGGCTTCTTTATATACATATGAATTTCATTGGACTCAGAAATGATACAATATGACTGGCCTGAATAAGTTGGAAGTTCTTGATTTAACGAAGAACCGGATTCGTGGGATAACGACCCTGAGATTTGTGACACTTAGCTGTTGCAAATATTTCTAAAAATAATTTCATAGGTGGGAGTGGAAGAGTATTTGTCACCAAAAGAATCTAAAGAATCTTGATTTGAGTTACAATTATTTGACAGGGAATCTGTCATTCGGGCTTGATAAGCTAAAAGTGTTTTCAGCATCTTATAACAATTTCAGTGGTTCTCTGCTTTCTTGGATTTTCACCCAAAATTACCTCTTGTAAGTTGTGGACTTATCAAAAATTTATTCTTTGGTAAATTGCCTACGTCTATAGGAAATTGTAAATGATTAGTAGAGTTGAATTTGTGGGGAAACAATTTTTCAGAGTCAATCCTTTGAGAGATTGGATCAGTACAGAGTCTTCAGGAACTTTGCTTGGGAAACAATTACTTTTCAAGTGATATTCCTAACACTTAATCAGGACTAAACAAATTGGTCTTTCTAGATTTAAGTAAAAACAACTTTGGAGGAGAAATACAAGAAATTTTAAGGTGGTTGATACAGGTAAGATTTCTCATGCTGCACGAAAACTCTTATATTGGAGGTATAGTGTCATCAGGAATTATGATGAACCCTTCGCGGTAGGATAATGACTTTTTTATTTCTTTTCCTATAAACCTTTAATTTGTTAATGCGTTATTCTGAAATTTCTACACAATATAGAAGGTGTGGAAAGGTGGGATTTAACCAAAAGAATAGTATTTTGTGGAGTTTAACACTATTCTAAATTGTTGGGATTTGAAACTTTGAAATAAAATGCAGACTCCAATCAGTAAAAAAGTTCGAGGCATGAAAAACGAGTAGGCAAGCACGCAAGTTGTACCCGTTAGTATTGATCTGTCGAGTGACGATTGTCCGAGGAGACTTCCATCTTGTACTATATATTTTATCCTTTCAAAAATTAGTGTATGCATGATTGCTTGTTTTTCTATATGTAAAATTCGGTTACCTATTTACGGCTAAAACTTTCAAATTCAGGGATAACATTGCCACATATTCACCCCTCTCCTACTCTACCACCAAACAAGTCTTACTATAGAAGCAAACTTTTTTGGAAGATGGTAAGATTGGTAGTTCAAATTCTGCTTCTTTTAGCTATATGTTGTTATTTGTTGATTGATTAGAGAACCTCTTCTTATACTAGTTTAGTGATAAATGTGGATTTGGAGCATACTTAGTGTCTTACATTGTTTTGCAAAAATATTAGTGTTAACTCGTGCCTCATTTGCACCAATGTCAGCACTGCATAGACACCATTTAAACCATATTCAATTCCCTCTAGGGCTCCTGCTCCTTCCCCTGTATCTTAAGGTATTAAGAATTGTTCTTTCCACGTCATCTTTTAGGACATCGTGGGAATTTCCTGATATGGAACTCTAATTTTTAGGTCTTGCTCTAGCTCATATTGCCAATCGAGTGCCAAGGCATCACGGTCATTATCATCATCGGCCAAGAGCTCGTGCTTCCCCATCTCCTGTAGCGGGCTCAGGTATTATTCTGTTATAGTTGATAATATCTAGTCAATCGTATGATCGTTTTCCTCTCTTTTATTGCTTCAACTTTAGGACAAAATCTGGACCAAAGGCAAAACATCAAATGAGAATAGGATGAAGGCCAAGGTTGGTGTGTTGGTGGCACAAACTATAAAACGTAACATATGTTCCACCTTTTGAGTATTTAATGCATAAGGTATAAAGCATATGTCTTGCATGTAAATCGAGTTATAATTTTTAGCTTATGTGTTATAATATTGAACTTGTTTCATAGATATCTAGAATTGCCTCACAGACCCCTTCATCCCCATTGACATTGTGGCTTCATACTTTCTCTAACTTTGGTACCAAAGTGCAGAATCTCAAGGGGTTGTTTGGTTCTCTGATAAGTTAAGAGTGTTTTAAGGTAAAGAGACTGAATATGATGATTAATAAACTTAATTAATGTTGATGTTCATTATGTCACTTGCTTTCTCACCTTAAAACTTTAAAAAAGTAATGTTTGTCTTACTTAGTCACTATGTTGGATATATAATCAGTGATAATTGATATTATATCTTAATTGTACATTTACTTTACAATTAACAGGCGGTTAAGAAGAGCACTTTACAGCTGATGGAAAACACACTAGTCAATATGTGAATAGTTCAACCTCCCACTAAAGACGTTGATACTTTAGCGCATCCAAAAGAATGTATCATTTTCCATCAGATGTTTTGTGTTAATATGTATATATTCAATGTTATCTGCAATATTACATATATGACATTTGTCTGCATCAATCATATTAGCATGTACATATTTGCAATTAGCTTTATATTTTTTCATGATACATTGCTTTATTTTTTGTTAAATTTCTTCACTACTATCATTTTGCAGGGAATTCAAAAATCAACAACCACTTAAAATATTAAATGTTGGGCATGATACGCTGCTTCATTTTTTGTTAAAGTTCTTCACTACTATCATTTTGCAGGGAATTCAAAAATCAACAACCATTTAAAATATTAAATGTTGAGCCCGTCTAGTATTGAAAATAAATAGAGAAGAAGTTTGTTAGGTGTAAAATTTACTGACTTTTTCTATTTTTGTGGAAAAAGTTTGTTTTCTTAATGTTTTGTACGTGTTTTTCTACATTTATGGAAAACTAGTCACGAGAAGTCCGTGCAGAGTACAGGCCCAACATCTATCCTAAAGTAATATCATAAATAATCATATCAATTAATGTGATATCTTTAGTATTGACACCTAATTTTTTGCCTTCCACGACTAAGTTTAATCCTGAGTGTCTTTGCTTTTAAATAAAATTACAATATTTATTTTACCCGAATAAAAGATTTTTAAAGTATTTATCTAGGTAATTTTATCATCTTAAGTAACCATTATATGTTTTCGTATCCATACATACGACATTGTGTAATTTTGTTACTTAAATAATTATTTAAAAAAAATAATTGAATTTTAATTAAGGGTTATCTTGAAAATTAATTCAAGGAGTTAAAATTTTGATTTAAATATAATTTAGTCTCAAAAAATAATTTATTTGGAAAAATATTTGTTTGATTTTTTATTGAATCAAGAATCTTGGGATTGAAATGGTTGTTAATTTATTTCTAATATTATTTTTATTTTGTCAATTTATTAAATTGAATATTAATTGAAATCAATTCAACCATAATTGCAATGCAATTGGTCAATTAAATTTTAATTAGGTTAAATTTAATACAATTCACTAATATTCATTTTTTGGCTATTCAATAAATAGTCCAAGCCAACCAGCCCATTTTCCCTTTTAACCAAATAAATTGCGTTAGCCCATTTCATTTTAAAATCAACCAATTGCCATAACCCAACCCATTCTTAATTCTGTTTCCCTTTTTTCCCCTTTAGGGGTCATTTGGTAGAGTGTATTGGCAATAATAATGCATGTATTAATTAGTGTGTACTATGAATACCTTGTTTGGTACAATTTTTAGTCTATATATAATTAATGCAAACATTAGTTATACACTCTATTGTGTATTAAGGTGTGTATTACTAATACTGTCATTTTCTATGTATTAGTAATGCAAAATCTTTAATACATGCATTAACTTATTAAATGACCTTAATACCCCTCAATTTTCCTCTCAAAATATTTTATCATTCCGTTTTCCACCATTTTAATTTGCAATAGTGAATTTTTTCAAAACATTTCACAAATTTTTTCCCACCATTTTAATCTACAATAATGGATAATTGGTTTAAATAATTGTAACATATTTTTAATTTGCTTCGAGGGTGTTTAAAAAGATTAAAAAAAATTGAGATTATTTCTTAATTTTACGTTTTGTATTTTATTTTTGTTTCGACTATGTTAATCTGTTGGCGTAATATTTCATATACAAAAACGAAGGTCTTGCAATTAATTTGAAACCTCTATATACTAGTTCAACAATACTAATTATATTTGAGATGACAAAAAAATTTTGTTGCAAAAAAATGTACAAAATAAAAAATTTGGATATTTTTGTAAACAAATATTTCTTTTATAGAAATTATGTAAGATGTATTATTTCTTATACATTAAACCAAACAATGTATAAGAAATAATACATGCATAACTAATACAAACATAACTAATACAATCATTATTAATACACTATATTTTGAATTGATCTTATACACTCTACCAAACGACCCTTAATACTTTAACAACTAGCAGCCCAGCAACAACAAATGATGACCCGACCCATTTTCCATCCTTTATCCTCTTTTCCCCTTTGCTGATATCCAACAACAGCAACTCCTCACAATCGACAATACCCAAAATAACGACAATAAATAATATCAGCAACAAAACTCCGACCAACAACAACAATAAACAATATCAGCAACAGCAACTCCGATCAACAATGACAACAACAATTTCAGCAAACAACAGCTTCATTCAACCCGATTCTAACCCGTACCCGATGAATCGATCCTTAAAAACACAAAAATCCCTCTCTCTCCATCTTATCTCTGAATTTTGCAGACACAGATCTATCTTTATTGACCTTTTGCTCAAGATTGTGTGTCTTCAATTCCAAAATTCAATCCAAATCAGAAGTATCACAGTCAACCCGGATTTTTAGGATATGTTTTAACTCCTTTTTAATTCCCTAACCACTCTTTGTCACAAAAGGGAGACTTCTTTTTCAAATTTTTAATGAGATTTTTTCGATATAAATAAGAGCTCATGCTTCCATTGAAGGGGGGGATTCTTTGAGAATTTTTGGGGAAAAATTTGAAGATTCTGGGGTGCATGCTCCTAATTTTATGAAACCAAACTTCTCAAATAACAATTCAAAAGTCGAGTCCCAACGAACTCGATTGAACTCAGTCGATCAGAATTGAGTCAAGTATGTAGAAGTCTCATCGTTATAAGCCCGTTTGTTCCGTTCGCTGCCTGAAAACAGGTATGAAACCTCATATTTTACATTCTTCTTTTTTCACGATTTGATGTTGCAACATGAATCCCGCTGTGTGATGAGTTTTGGGGCTGTTGTATGAGCATGATGTATTTTTTGTGTTAAGAGTCATAATTTGGTCTTGTCAGAATATATTCGTCGAAAATCTTCAAACTTTATTATCGAACTGCTCGCTGTTGCTTTAACTTGTAAAATATTATTATTATTATTATATTTTTTCCCCCTATTTGTAAGAAATGAAAAAAAGAGATTTCACGTGATGTTTAGCTTATGTATCGCAATGTGGTGACAATTCGGGATTGAATTGCTAGAATAAGATTGTTAAAGATGTGCTGGCAATATTAGCCATTGGAAATGCTTGTTCATTAGTGACAGAATACTAGGTGATTGTGCCTTAGATGTTGGCTTTTTTTTTTGAACGTTCAATCTACAATAGTTGCTAAAGAAGAATAGATTTTACTAACTCGTAATTTTCCAGAACGTCTAAGCTTCTCCTGAACTTGTTTTATTTTAAGAGTTGGATGATCCGAATTCTCACATGACATGTCTAGTATTCAAACTAGTATTATAAAAAGTAGTGAAGCTAATTGAAATAATAATTTGTACTTGCCATTTTGTTAATATATGCATATTTGATAAGTGATGATATTAATAATAGTAATTAATACTACTATTTTTGTCAAGGTCATCATTTAACACTGTATATACATATTTTCGTCTAATAATTTTACAAGTAGTCTAATCGTGTAATGTTTTTGCTACCTGTGTACAGTTTAGACTAAATTTGTATAGGATGTTAACAATTACTAAATGCTCCTACCGGTCACATAACATAAATCGGATCTTAATTAAAGAAGAGATGGTTATTTAACCCATTTGTTTTACTATCATTGACTTTATAAAAGTAGTGTTCCATTAACTGATTTTTTCAAGAACTGTAATATAAAATGTCACCTTTCCTTTTTATGGTATAAGGTGATAAAACATCCACTTCTTGGTTATACATTTTTCGACGGAAAAAATAATTGAACCATGGTATACTTTTTGGATAGTAAGATCACAAAAGCTGCTCTCTTTTGCGGGTTCTTTGTTAATATCGTGTGATTCGGACATGCTAAACAAGATAAATGACCAAGGAGTTTTTAGAATGTTGTTATTTGCGGAAACTGAGATGATGATGGTTTTAAATTCAATTCTGATTATTGTAGTCGTTTTGTTGGTCATGAAGTGTATAATTTGCTTGAATGATTTAGTTACATTTTTAGTCGGGTGACTCTTTCATACGCTAATATTTTCTCTCATTTTCTATGCATGACCTCCTCCTTTGAGTCTCTCGAACTCCCCTCTCTCGCATTTCGTTGGGTTAAACCCAATTTGCATCGAGTCAAGACCCGTACCAAGTCCAAAATGGACTATGCAAGAAGAAATTGGGCTGGTATAAAGTTGTAATGCTGTATACACAGATATACAACAGTATACATGGGATATACAGTCAAAAACGGGAGGTGAAGTTGATGTACAGGTGGAAGACTAAAATACATGCATATACGGCTGATATACAGTCGGATATACAAAAACGCAGGGAAAAAATAGCTGCGGTATACAACTGATATACATGAGAAAAATGGATTGAAAATCCATTCAGTTTAGGCCCAAGAGCTGGGCAGCCCAGTAATGGTCCAAAAGGCCCAATTTTCACTCTTTCTTTATTTTCTATTCTTATTTATTTTATTTAAACACTAACTAATTAATCTAGATAAACTCCCTAAAGCGTCACCATTTTATTTTGTCACGGCTTTTGATCAATTCTTAATTTTCTCACCTAACTTATCTCGTCTAAATGAATTAAAGCGGTTCTTTCAATTCTTCTTCCTAAAACTAATCTTAAACGAAAAGAAGAAAAAAATATTGCCAAGCATTTTATTTTTGTATATGGCGTTTGTTTTTTTTCATGTGACTAATAGCCTACTTGGGTTAAAGCAATTTTCTCTAAATCAAAGAAATCAATTTTCTTGTGATTTTTTTAACTTTTCATAATCGATAAAATACTTTTAACACGATATTCCCTTAACATTCTTCAAATGTGTTATTTATAAAAAAACGATCTTTTTTTATAATAATAATAACAATATTAATTATGTATTTTTTTTAATCATGAAAACACAAGCTTGTTTCCTTCTTGAGTCCAGGTGTGCAACATAGTTTAAATGAGTTCCTCTTTAGTTAAAACATTTTGTAATTTTTCTTAAAATAATTGTGAATTAAGTAAAATATTTCTCAGGTAGAATATTTTTTATAATATTTCTAAACAAATTAATCATAAATTAGGTGGAATATTTCATAATTCTTTAATATTGGATTAAGTGAAACATGATGTAACTTTTTCTAACTAAGTAGACTATTGCTCTTTAGAATAAACAAATGTCAATTTTAAACATGTAAATAAATAATTTTAACATTTTAAAAATCAACTTGTTCGTAAAGTTAGGCACCTTTATTTTAGTTAGTCCAAAAAATGATCTTTTGGTGAGCTGTTTTTAAACGGACGCCTTAGGAACCTTCTTAGGGCGTTAATTAAACCCTTATCAGTTTCTGTAATTTCAAAAATTTATATCTGTTTTTGAATCTTTGAAATTTCCGTAAGTTTTTTCTTGATATTCTTCTATAAAAATCAAGTGGCGGCTCAGTAAATTTTTCTCAAAATTATTTCGAAAATTTCTTGGATTTTTGAAATAGTTTGGAAAAGTCAAAACCATTTTCTCTCAAACGAAACCCGAAAAGGGATAAAACAAAAATGATGACTCTGTTAGGGAATTATCTAGGTTCTAACCAAAAGGAATTTTCTAACTTGTTGTGGCTAATTATTACGTGTTTATTTGTTTAAATTTCATATAAACTGTCATTCCTTTCATATTTCTTCCATTTGAGAAAATTGACACAGTCACACGTACACGTGAGGTATGTTTCGCGCACCCGCAAACTTCTTTCAAATTCCCAATTCTAAGAAAGCTGGTGTATGCGTGGTGTGTTCGAATCTTTTTCTGTGTGACCGCGTAGCCTTCTCACTCGAGTTGTCCACTCGAGAACCTTATGTCTAGCAAGCCAAATCTTAGAAGAACTCAAGATAGAGCTTCCCCAAATATAGGCCATGCATGCATAAGCCTTAGGTGGTTTGACCCAAGGTGTCATTCCACGAATTTAGAAAACGTCCTTATGTCTAATGGGTTTACGACCCGACGAGAACCGCTCATATTATGTGCATGTGATAATGATAAACAGATTCAAGCCTAATTGTGATATCGTGTGTTTCGAAAACATATACTTATTTTATTGTATTTACTTGTAGGATGAATTTAGTTCCCCAAGTGCCCAAGATTAGAATGGTCGAAGGTGTTCCACACAAGTTGAGGATATGGTGGGAAAATTTAGACTCGACTGAAAAATTAGCGATCACCAGGAAATTGGGGTTCCTCCCTACACTCTTCAAGATCTCCCCTGACAAGTATGTGGTTAGAGCATTGATTCAATTTTGGGACTCAGATCAAGTTGTCTTTGCATTCAAAGACTTTGAACTCACCCCCATGTTAGAGGAGATCTATTACTTCACTAATTTGAAGTATCAAGGGAGAGATCAGATCATCCCGCACAGTCAGTCAGGGAAGAAATTTCTTTGCTACTTGGGATTAAAGAACAATAATAAACTCCGTTGCTTAAAAAATAATTGGGTTTCTTTAGATTATTTGTACGAGAGATACGGTCATCAAGATAGTTATAAGCTATTCAAGAAGGAGTTCGCTTGCACCTATACCCATTGGTGGGTTAAACGTCCGATTGCATTTGTCGTTGCCTTGCTAAGGACTTTGGTATTTCTACAAGAAAATGAAAAGATCAATACTTGCATATGTTCTGTGGCTTGAGTACTTTTTAAAGGAGTTGATGGTGCAGAAATCACCTTGGTTCCTATGATCTTGGTAGAAATATTTTGCGCACTTGAAAAGTGTAAAAGAGGTGAAACACGATTCTTTGAAGGTTGCAATCTCCTTATGCATATATGGGCAAAAGAGCATTTCTACATGTGTGACAATATGACTGACATAATATTTAGCGCTTCACATAAGATCAATACTCATGATGACAGAATGAGGAGGTTCATTTCCTCGATCGACATTAATGATTGGTTTGAATTCTTAGCCTCTCGTACCAGTGACCAAATCCAGTGGAGATACCCACTATTGTCATGTTCCATGACTTACATACGGTGTAGATGGCTTTATTATATTGAGCTTATTGGGTTAAGAGGTCTACAACTATATGCCCCGGTACATGTAATCTGGCAGTTTGGTCAGACACAAATCATCCCTCTTCGAGCAAATATGCGAGTTTTGAAAGTCCTTTTTGGACTAGACTTCAGAGTTCCTAAGGCCAATCAAATTCTGCATGAATGAAGTAACATTCTCCCAATAGATGTAAGACGCAGACCAACAGAGTGTATTCCGAAATACCAAGTATGGGTTCAAGAATATCGTGGAGATATAAAACCCAGCCCAGAAGGGGAACAGGCTTTTGAGGATGTTGGGATGACTATTTGGATAAGGTATTTTCATCTTGGAACCACAATGGTCATGCCTGAAATATGCGCTTAAATGTCAAACATAATGCAGTATTTGGAAAATGCGGGAGCGGGGGCCAGCAGTATTGAGGCATTATCTTCACGTCCTCCACTAGCATGATCAGAAACAGGGTCTAGGCTAAGTTCTAGGACTGTCTTTTTCATGTATTTTGATCTTATTTCTTATCATTGTACTCGATTAATATTTCAATGAAACTTGGCACTTTTATTTCCAAACTTAAAGTTTGTCTCAAATTAATGGTTTGGATCAATTTATCATAATCTCAATTACTTGACGCTAGGCCAACCTTTGGCTCAAAGGTGATACGAGTACGATCGTGATTGTGGACCAATACGTAAAGAACTCGTGCTCGGGTGGCTTCCCAACTAATGGAACAAGCTTTAAAGTGTAGAGAACAAGTCCCAACACTCCAAAGCCATCCATATGGACACTCTAAGGCCACTCCTTTGCCATGGCTCATTAAGGGCATTTTAGTTATTTTGTAATAAGTTGTAACCTAGGCTATAAATAGAATATATTAGGTCATTTTCTCATAACTTAGATGATATTTTGAGAGCTCTAGAGAGATAGTCTTGCAAGGTGGATTCCTTGTAAGAAAGTATGGATATCACTTGTGTTGGTGCTAGTTTTGAAACGTTGGTTGCTTGGGAATCCCGTTCCCTTGAGGTCACCGTAGAGCTTAGTGTTACTTGTATGAATTCTTGGGTCTTTGTGTTTAATATACACTTAGTTTCATAGGGTTTGTACATTTGTATGTCAAGTTCCCTATCTATCTATCTATTTCATTGTTGTTGTTGTTCATTCTCGGCTTTGGTGTCCCAAAATCGAGACTTTGTGTTCTTCTTGTTCTTGTGCTTGTATTGTTAATATAGTTTGTTGGCTCGCTAATTTTAGAGGATTTGAACATCTTAATATCTTGTTGTTATTGTGTTTTCGTTGTTGTTGTAGTGAATCCAAGAGTGATCACCAAAAAGGGTCCTCGGTTCTTCCAACTTGTAGACTATTTTGGTGTTTATTTTTGTGTCTACTTTGTCGATCTTGTATCATTTGGTATCAAAGCTTGTGGTTGATTCTGTTCCAACGAAATCAATCTTGGGCTTGCTAAAAGAAGTAGCGTTCTTGAAGTTGTTCTTAGCCGAGAGTTGTGCTCTTGTGGTCATTTTGTTTGTTTAGAGTGTTTCAAGTATTGGTTTCTTTCTCACAAACACAAAAAGTGTCTATATCTAAAGTTTGAGCTTAAAAAAAAAAGTTAACCATATTGTTGTGAACTTGAAAGGTAGCCGTATGTTGTGATGTTGTTGTAAAAAAAAATTGGAGTGGGACGTTGTTGATGTTGTTATTTTTCTTGAAAATTGATGTTGTGATCTTGTTGTTCTTCACCTCTCTCTTATTTTGACCAACATAAAGTGCCTAATAGATCTAAAAAGGTGGAATATAAAGTTGCAAGACTTGTTGGTGAAAGACTTTATCACATCACTCTTTACTTGACCACAACTTTTTCAACCACTTTCCCTAATTCAAGGGCCTTGTTTTGTAGGAATAACAAGTCAAAGTCACATCTTTTGAATATTGAAATTGAAAAGGGTTCTAGGACTTACACTTTTCCTCCAAAACCAATTTCATCCATTCCAAATTGTGAAGAACCAAGAACATCAAAATTGATAATTAAAATTTGTTGAAAGTCGGCCAATTAGGGGGTGACACGTCACCTACTTTACTGTTCACACATTAATTTGAACTCAAACTTGGATTATTAGTTTCTAATTTATTGTTTCTTAGTTTTGTTTATTGGTTTGAACACTAATTGACAACCTAGTAAATTCCTACTAGCTTGTAAATTAGTTTTGGTTCTGTTTATTCGTGTCTATGTTTCTGTGTACTTTCATCTTTTCAAAACTCATTGTAGCTTTTTGATTCAAGTACGTACAAACTTTTTTTTTGAGTCGTTGCAAACAAAAATCCATTCCGACCTTAAGCCGCAAGCGGGACCAAGTAACTTCATTGGAGTAAAAATGGTGTTCCAACACTTGTGAGACCAATTGAGTGATACTTAAAAAAGTGTGAGCTTGAGAGTTAGTGAGGGTGATTTTTTACTAACCTTTAACTTGTTATTGTTTGTGTTTTGTTTAGTCTTTCTTATTAGGTACGATGGCTTCGGGTGAAGGTAGTCCAAGGGTCTCGAGAAAGGTAACCATGGATGCTTTGTTAGCGGCCATAATGAGCGTGAAACATGATCTTAGTGGTCGAATGGAGAGAATGGAGGGAAGGATGAACGGGATGGAGGGTTCTTTTTCAAGGAGAATGGATACATTGGAAGTTCGTTTAGATTCCAACCATTCAAGTACCAAGCACAACTATGCCTCGACTAGTGGATATGCTACCACCCCGGATACACTTCACCAATTGCTCAATCCACCTAGACCTATCCATGAACCCATCCACCAAGTCTCTACTTATCCAAACAGCTAAAGTCAAGTCCATCAAGAAGCTCCCCAAATACGAGACCTCCTTAATATGCCGAGAGCACCACTAAACCAAAACTAATTAATCTAAATTAATGATGTGGAAGGTGAGGGTCCTTATGGTGGCGAGGGTTTAGATTAAGCAACTCTCTTTGCTAAATTTGTGTGCAATAGAAAAGGAGCTTATGGCAGGGGACATAGAGGCCGAGGGGGAAGAGTTGGACCAGCTCCTTATGGAAGGGTCAACTTGGGACACCGACCTCATATTCAAGAAGGTCTAGTAGACCAAAAAGCAATGTGGGTAGAGACACAGGCCTAAATTCTATTAAGATCACTCTTTCTTCTTTCAAAGAGACTAGTGATCCATCTCTCTATCTTGATTGAGAGTTATAATGTAATCGGATTTTCCAAATCAATGAGTTAACTTCCCAAAAGAAAGCCGCACATGCCATTGCTCAATTTGAAGGTTATGCATTTACTTGGTGGGAGACAAAACGGTTGAAACAGGCAAGGAATGACAATCTTGACCTTCTGTATTGGGATGAATTGAAAACTCTTATGAGGGAGAGATATGTTACGGAAGGTATAAACAATAGCAACTAACAAAACTCTATCACTTGAGGCAAGGAGATAGAAGTGTGGAGAAGTATTATGATGAGTTTTAAAGCTTGATTCTACGTCTTGATATTGTTGAACCTTCGAATCATTGCCTAGCTCGGTTTAAGGGTGGCTTGTGCTATGAAGTTGTTTCTCAACTAGTTTTCCACAAATTTGACCAAATTAAGGACCTTGTAGAAGTGACTATTGAAGTTTAAGGGAACAATCATGCCAAGAAGACCTTCGGGTGGGACAAGTCCTACAAGCCCTTAGAGAAGAAGCCATTTGATAAAACAATCCAAAGGTATCAACGACTTGAAGGTAATAATTCTTCCACTCCTAATCCTAAGGATATCATTTGTTTTAAATATCAAGGTTGGGGTCACAAAGCTAGCGAGTACCTAAACCGAAGGAACCTTATACTAGTAGAGGGTGATCCTTATTTTGTTGGGGTTAAAGTGACCAAAATTGATGTTAGTGAAGGAACCCCTCAAGAGGATGATAGATATGATAGTGAACCTGAGAGGGTGGTGGAAGAAGGAGAAGTTAATATGCCTTGCGGATTGATGAGGAGAACACCCCATGATGATGCTTGGCCTGAAGAAGGTGAGGTCTTGATTCCACTTTGACCTCTTGATGATGAAGAACCCGAGAGTACACTATAGTCATTGCTCCAAGGATGTACACTTTTCTTTTGTCTTGTTTCTTGTCACACTTAGGTGGATAGACAAGTATTTCTTTTGGTGCTTAAAAGTGTATCCTATTCCCTAAGTTCCCACAACATGTGTATAATGTACACTCGTGGTTGGATATTTTTTTTTTTGTTGATTATGTTAATGTTAACCCTCATGTCATGAGGAATATGTGTTATTTTGTCTCCTTTATTGTTTTGAAGGTTCGGATTCGAGGTCGAATCCTTTTTCAAGAAGAGAAGGATGATACGAGTACGATCGTGATTGTGGACCAATACATAAATAACACGTGCTCGGGTGGCTACCCAACTAATGGAACAATTTTTGAAGTGTAGAGAATAAGTCCCAACACTCCAAAGCCGTCCATATGGACACTCTAAGGCCCCCCTTTTGCCATGGCTCATTAAAGGCATTTTAGTTATTTTGTAATAAGTTATAACCTAGACTATAAATAGAACATATTAGGTTATTTTCTCATAACTTTGATTATATTTTGAAAGCTTTAGAGAGAGAGTCTTGCAAGGTGGGTTCCTTGTAAACAATTGTGGATATCACTTGTGTTGGTGCTAGTTTTGAAATGTTGGTTGCTTGGGAATCCCGTTCCCTTGAGGTCACCATAAAGCTTGGTGTTACTTGTATGAATTCTTGGGTCTTTGAATTTAATATACACTTAGGTTCATAGGGTTTGTACATTTTTATGTCAAGTTACCTATCCATCTATCTATTTTATTATTGTTGTTGTTCATTCTCGGCTTTGGTGTCCCAAAATCTAGACTTTGTGTCCTTCTTATTCTTGTGCTTATATTGTTAATCTAGTTTGTTGGCTCGTTGATTTTAGAGGTTTTGAACACCTTGATATCTTGTTGTTATTGTGTTTTTGTTGTTGTTGTAGTGAATCCGAGAGTGGTCACCAAAAGGGGTCCTCGGTTCTTCCAACTTATGGACTATTTTGGTGTTTGTTTTGTGTCTCCTTTGTTGATCTTATATCAAAAGGGGTCACCCAACTAGGACACACTATTTACTATTCTATTATTGTGTGATATAATTATCTTATTTGATATAACTGTTTATGTGCTATGTGCGTTGTTAAATCAAAGGTAAATTGATCCATTCCTCAAAAAGTCCTTAGAAAACCCTTTAGGCAAAAAATATACGCCTACTATTTAAAGTTTGTCCAAAATATTCCAAGTCCCCAAGTTTCTCAAAAATCCCTCAACCAATCTTCACTAACTTTCTTTTTAAACGCATTCCTATTCTGTCAGGAAAATCGATCATGAACTCAGAAATTCTTGCTTGGTTGAACTATGTATAGCCTGATTTCTTCTTTGTGAGATACGTAGGTAGCCTTTCGGTCCGGCCTCTATGCTTTAAAATTATTATATCTTGTTTTATCGAGGAAAGTCGTACAAGTCCAAAATCAGTAGAATTGGAAAACATTCTATTAAAACCAGTTTATTTAAAAATTGAAGGACAAAGTCCTGCCTGTTAATTTCTTTCGAGTCAATACCCATCCGTGGATCAATTTACCCACAATAAAAGTAACTTTATGTGTTTATTTTACGTCAGATATCTTGAATTATTTATTACTAACCAAATCTAACATTTGTTTTACCAAGTAATCAAGTAAGTAGAAATTGATCTGTGTTGATAAAACTGGCTGAACATCAATACTTCACTAGATTTAAGGTAAATAAAAATTCCTCCCTCGACCATCGCTTAGCTGAAGAGAAAAGAATGACTGGTAGTAGTGATAGTAATGCTCTCATCAAAATTACTGTTAGGGATGGTGTGATAACAACACAAGGAGAGATGATCGCTTAACTAACTAGGAGAATGGAAGAGCTTCAAGAAAAAGTACAACGAGTAAAAGATATGGCTAATCTGGCCATTACCGCTAATACTCCAGTCTTGGATACCCATGCATTTCCACTCCGATTCTCTCCTTTTAGCTCTTCTAACAATGGAAACCAACCAAATGACACACCCTCTGCTCCTATACTTAGACCTCCCACCAATCCTATTAATTTGTCATGCCAAACCCATATCCCTCCTATTTGTAATACCAACCAAGAAAATAATACAAATGCTTACCACCCTTAAAGCTTCACTCCAAACTACCAAAATACCTCTACAAATGCCTTCACTTCCTAAAATACCCGCCCCACTTTCAGTTCTAATGCCAACATTCCCCGAAATCCAGTCCCCACATACCAAAACTTCGCTCACACCACTCTAAATCCTTCAATAACCCAAAATACATCTCCCACTACTATCCATGCTACTGTAATGCCTACCTCTTACCGTACATTCCCCCCAAATCAAGAAATTGACCACTATAAGAAGATGGAGAAAGAGTGTAAGGTGCCTGAAAACAACCAAGCTAGGGAGCTACTGTTGACAAAGTAAGAGATCTCCAGGATCAAGAAAACACATGGTTCGCCCAACGCAGTAGGGTTCAGTCATGATAACTTTTGCATTCACCCTGACTTGAATCTGCCCAAAGGATTTAAAGTCCTTAAGTTTGAGACATTCAATGGTACTGGAAACCCTACAGCCCACTTGAGAGGATATTATAACCAAATGGTAGGCACTGGGAGATTTGAGGTATTGCTGATGAGGCTTTTCAGTTAGAGCCTGAGTGAAGAAGTGCTAGAATGGTTTGCTTCACAGAAACTGAAGAAGTGGCCTGAATGGAGCGCTTTAGCTAAAGATTTTGTTGATAAATTTACCTACAATGTAGAGATAGTTCCTGATCTATATTCTTTGAACCGCATCAAGAAAAAGTCTAATGAATTCTTTTATGAATATGCCTATCGTTGGCGAAAAGAGGCAGCAAAACTATGACCTCCTATGAGAGAAGAAAAATAGTTGTTGTGTTTACCCGAGCCTAGGAGGAAGAGTTTTATAACAAGATGATATCGACAATTCGTGCTACCTTCGCTGACTTGGTTAAAATTTGTGAAACAGTTGAATAAAGACTTAGGACGGGAAAAATCAACAAGACCTCTGCATAACTTGGATCTTTAGGATTCCTAAAGAAAAAGAGAGAAGATGTGTCTTTCGTATTCTTTAGTCCAAACCTGAAGTCAAAGAAATCTTTTGTTTCAATTCAGGGCAAAGGCCATCACTATCTATATACCACCCAGTTCCACAAAATTCCCAACTTGTGTTCTATACCCAACCTAGCCCCCAAGTTCCATAGCTAAATTTCTCTATCAATCAACAGAATTACCCAACTCTATTTCCAAATTATCAGACCAACTACCTAGCTCCACTCCCAAACTTCTAACCCTACTAAAAAGCTCCAGTTAACCAAAATTACCATCAGGCCGCTTCACCCGCCTAACAAAATCTTTCTCGTCTAAATAGTGAAAAGAAAGTCACTAGAAATTTTACTACTTTGGCTGAAACCAGAACTCAGCTGTTTGAAAGACTAAAGAAAGCAGATCTCATCCAACCTATCCCACTGAAACCCACCAGTTCCAATTCTTAATTTTTCCATGCTAATCAGCATTGTGCATATCATTTGAGAGGTGTTGGAAACACAACCGAGGACTGTATTAATTTAAAGCACAAGATTTAAGATTTGATTGACCAAAAGGTGATCTCGCTTAAAACAACACTGCTGAATGTTACCACCAACCCACTCCCAAACCATGAAGGGGCAACCATTTGTATGATATAAACAAATGACGAGTGGATAGTGAGTAAGTCTGTAATATATGCTATACCGAAAGAAGTGGTTATGTTGAAAAATATAGAAAAAACAGTGGCTGCCTTAAGTGTTGTAGAGAAGCCCAAGTTTGTTCCATTCATCGCACCTTATCAAGTCCTTTTCTTAGTTCCCACAAGGGAAGAATTTATGGTGGAAGCCACCGTCGTGCAAGGAATGACTAGATCAGGGAGATGCTACACTCCAAAGGAGCTTGGCAATGATGCATACAAAAAAATGCTCAAAAAAGGCCAATCACTGAAGGGGAGGCTGAAGAATTTTGGAGAGGAATATAGCCGAAAGAGTACTCTATTGTAAAATATTTAGAGAAAACTCCTGCTCAGATTTCTATTTGGGCACTGCTTATGAGTTCTCAATATCATAGACAAGCTCTGCTGAAAGTTCTTGAAGAAGTCAATATTCCCGTGGGCACCAGTACTAAAAATTTGAAGGCTATAATCAGTAGAGTTGTGGGCGCCCATCGTATTAGCTTTGGTGGAGATGAGTTACCTTTTGAAGAAGTGATTCATAACAAGGCATTGCATATCACTATCAAATGCCAAGATAAAATCGTTAATAGGGTATTAATTGATGATGGGTCAGGTTTGAATAGCTCCCCATTGTCTATTTTGAATCAGTTGAACTATGATATAGGTAAAATGCATCAAAATACGATAAATGTAAGAGCTTTTGATGGGGGTCAGAGAAATACCATTAAGGAAGTCAAGTTGCACCTTCAAATGGTTCCTGCAAAATTCTTAGTTGAGTTTCAGATGATGGACTTTTCCACAAGTAATAATCTATTCTTAGGAAGGCCTTGGATTCATACAACGGACGCCATTTCTTCAACGTTACACCAATCGGTGAAATTCATGTGGGAAAATGATGAAGTGGTCATCTATGGTAAAGAAAGTCGTATGAGTCACCCTAATGGTTGTGTTCCTATGATTGAAGAAGCCCTGAAAGGGAGTAACTTTTATACATTGGAGATCGTGAATGAAGCTTAGGAATGCCCAACTCCTTGCGAGCCAATGCCTTTGATTTACAAGGTATTGGCCACTGTTTTGTTGAGAAACGGTTTTGAGCCCAGGAGTAGCTTAGGAAAGAATTTAGATGGGATCATTGAGATTGTTTCGATCCCAGATAAGTTGTTCAAGTATGGAATAGGCTATGTGCCAAGTAAAGAAGGTAAAAGAGAGATTAAGAGAGAAGGCCCAAAATCAGCTAAGAGGTTACCTCCGCTCTACTAGTCATTTCCTGTATCTGTAAGCCTATAAATAATGGTCTCGAGGATGGAATAGGAAACTTTTTCAAAGAGTGGAATGCGATTATAGAAGATTATCCTGAGAAGATCGAGATCAAGAAAGATGAATTAGGGAAAATATATCAAAATGGACTTCCACTCCAATCATGACTCCCTAATTGATGTGGTAGATGAAAGGACGAAATCCAATTTTTGCAAAATTGGTGGTAGTCCGAATGAGGCTCGAGACCTACCCTTTAAGTTTTGTTTACCTCATTTTCACTTTTTATGCTTTTCAAAAGGCTTAGACCCATACTAGTGAGAATCATAGGCAGTGTCTGTAATATTCTAAATTTCAATAAAAGCCTCCCTTGTTACAAAAATATTTTCACTTATTTTGTTGCACCATATGATCACTATAATCTAACTTATGATTTTAGTAATAATTTAAAACCCGCCAATGTCATATCATGTCATGTTAAGAGCTAAATAAATAAATTGAAGCAAATGATGATGAATAAGAGAATTATGATGAAGAAATAATTGCCCCAGAGCAATTTACAGAGGAACTAAAAGATTTTGAGGATCTGGAAAGGACTAACCTAGAATAAATCGAGATAGTTAATCTAGGTGATGATAGAGAAGTCAAAGAAACCAGAATCAATGTTCACCTTACACAAGCACAGAAAGGAGAACTCGTCCGGTTGCTTAAAGAATACATTGATATATTTGCTTGGTCCTATGACGACATACCAGAATTGAGTACAGATATTATTTCGCACAAGTTGCCAATTGATCCGGGGTTTAATCCCGTAAAGCAAAAGTTGTAGAAATTTAAGCCATATCTAAGTCTGAAAATCAAGAAAGAAGCCACTAAGCAGATCCAAGCCAATGTGGTTAAGGTCACGAAATATCCAACGTGGCTAGCCAATATTGTTCCAGTACCGAAGAAGGATGGAAATATCAAGATTTGTGTCGATTATAGGGACTTGAACAAAGCCAGTCCTAAAGACAACTTTTCATTACCCAACATCAATATTCTCATTAACAACTATACAAGGCATGAAATACAATCATTCTTGGATTGCTTTGATGGGTATCATCAAATACTGATGGACGAATAAGATGCAGAGAAAATGGCCTTTATCACTCTGGGTATTTATCACTATAGGGTGATGCCCTTTGGTCTCAAGAATATTGGTGCTACGTATATGAGATCCATGACAACCATATTTCATGATATGACCCATAAAGATATTGGAGTGTATGTGGATGATATGATTATCAAATCTCATAAGAGTTCAGACCACTTGGCTCATTTGGGAAAGTTCTTTGATCGATTGTGGAAGTATAATTTTAAGTTAAACCCTGTTAAATGTACTTTTAGGGTGATTGCTAAGAAGCTGTTGGGTTTCATAGTTAGTAGAAGGGGCATTGATCTTAACCTTTCAAAAATCAAGGCAATCCAAGAACTTCCTTCCCCGAAGATAAAGAAGGAAGTCATGAGTTTCTTAGGGAGGTTGAATTATATCAGCAGGTTCATAGCCCAAGCAACGATTATTTATGAGCCAATCCTCAAGATGTTAAAGAAAGATGCAGCAAGTAAATGAACTGTGGAATACCAAAGAGCTTTTGACAAGATCAAGGATTATTTATCTAGTCCACCAGTACTAGTTCCCCCAAGAGAAGGAAACCCTTGATTTTTGTATTTATTGGTCTCTGATAATGCATTTGGATGTGTCTTAGGGCAATATGATGAAACTGGAAAGAAGAAAAGAGCAATTTATTACTTAAGTTAGAAGTTCACTCCATATTAGGCTCGTTATACGTTATTAGAAAGAACGTGTTATGCATTGACCTGGGTGGCCCATAAGTTGAGACATTACCTGACATCCTATACAACATATCTCATATACAGAATGGATCCTTTAAAGTACACATTCCAAAAGGCCATGCCTACGGGGAAATTGAAAAAATGGCAAATGTTATTGAGTGAGTTCGACATTGTATACGTGACTCAAAAGGTGATCAAAGGGCAGGTCCTAGCGGATCATCAAGCAGAAAATCCAGTTGATGAAGAGTATGATCCACTCCAAACTTATTTCCCTGATAAAGAGGTACTGTTTGTAGGGAAAAACATTGCCGAAATATACTCGGATTGGAGATTATTCTTTGATGGGGAGGTTAATTTCAAGAGTTCAGGAATTGGGGGGATCTTAATACCAGAAACTAGTCAATATTATCCAGTTATCACCAAGCTGCGCTTCCCTTGCACCAAAATATGGCTGAATACGAGGCTTGTATTCTCGGTCTCAGACTGGCTATTGATATGAATATTTGGGATCTACTAGTCATTGGAGATTCCGATCTATTAGTTCACCAGGTTTGAGGTAAATGGACCGTAAAGAACCCTAAAATCACGTTATACATGGAATTGGTACATGAGCTATTCAAAAGATTCATGGAAGTAGAATTCAAGCATGTTCCAAGAATATAAAATGAGTTTGCCGATGCTTTGGCCACTATATCCTCCATGATTCAACATCTAGATTGAAGTTACATTGATCCGTTGGAAATAAGTTTGAAAGAGCAACCAACACATTTCACACAAGTTAAGGCAGAACCAAACGGAAAGCCATGGTACTTCGATATCAAGAGCTATTTGGAAACCAGGGAATACCTCGAAGATTCAACTGTCAATCAGAAGAAAATGATCTGTCGGATGACCAATAATTTCTTTTTCGACGAGGAAATCCTTTATAGGAGGACCCCAGATTTGGGATTTCTGTGATGTGTATATTCCATTGAAGCTACAAAATTACTTTAAAAAATTTACGTCGGAACGTGTGGACCTCATATGAATGGATTCACCCTAGCCAAGAAGACTTGAGAGCCGGCTATTTTTGGATGACCATGGAAAGTGACTATAGCAAGTTTGTACAAAATGTCATAAGTGGAAAATACATGGGGATCTAATTCGGGTGCCCCCATATGAACTTAATATTATGAGCTCGCCCTGGCCATTTGTAGCTTGGGGCATGGATGTCATCGGCCCGATGGAGCCACCAAATTCTAATTGACACATATTCATTCTAGTTTCTATCAATTACTTTACCAAGTGGGTGGAATCTGCCTCATACAAGGCGGTAACCAAGAAGGTAGTAACAGATTTTATCAAGAACAACTTGATTTACCGATTCGGGATACCCGAGTCAATCATCACGGACAATGGAGAAAATTTGAATAGTCATCTAATAAAAGAGATATATGAACAAGTCAAGATCACTAGGGGTGTGCATAGGTAGGGTTGGTTTGGTTTTCTATTGAAAAAAAAACCAAACTAATTATGTCGGTTTATCAAAACTATAAACCAGATCAAACCAGCATAAAATTATTTTTTTTCGATTTAGGTTTTAGTCGGTTCTTTCATTTTTTTTTGTTTTTTCTTGATTTTTTTTATAATCTTTATTTTTTACAATTATATTGTGATTGAAGTTTAGATCAAGTATATTTTCACTCATGTGCTAATGAAAAACCACAATTATAAAAAATTGAGGAGCGAAAAACTCTCTTGAAACTAAAAAATAAGATGAAGAGTGAAAAGTTTAGGTTTTAAGTTTATATTGAATTTTGGATCATTTTATTAGCAATTAATGGATAAATATTACAATTTAAAGGCTCAAATATGAATATATATTATATATATACATACATATACATCTACTTTCTAAACATTAAAAATTAATAAAACTAATTGAAAAAGTATTTAAAAAGTAGATTATAATTAATATTTTATGTAGAGATAATACCTAATAACCTCCCTGAACTATACCCAAAAACTTATGACACACCTCAACTTAAAGGGGGCCCTATTACCCCCCTGAACTAATTAAAAGTGGAATTTTCACCCTTTTATTGGCTATGTGGCACATATGTGGCACTTACGTGGCACAACATACTAAAGTGTCCGCGTAGGCACACGTGTATAGCACGTATGTGCCACATAGGCACCAAGGTGATAAAAATTCCACTTTTAATTAGTTTGGGGTGGGGGGTGGGGGTAATAGGACCCCCTTTTAAGTTAAGGTGTGTCTAGCCTTTTTGGGTATACTTCAGGGGGTAGTTGGGTATTTTCTCTTTTATACATACAAAGTTAAATTATATACATGCATATATATATATATATATAATTATATATTGTGTCGATTTGATTTGGGTTCGGTTTAACTTTTTTTTTGTTAACACCAAACCAAACCAAAAATGGTTATTTTTTTTTCAAACGCCAAACCAACCAAACCAAACCATGTCGGTTTTTTTCTCGGTTTGGTTTGGTTCTTCGTTTTGGTTTGACTTGACGGTTTGGTCTGTACACCCCTAAAGATCACCCATCAAAGCTCACCACAATCGCCCTCAAATAAATGAAGCGGTAGAACCTTCCAACAAGAATATAAAGAAGATCTTAATAAAAATGGTTGATAGTCATCGATCATGGCACGACATGCTTCCTTATGCCTGCTGGGATATCACAGGACAGTCAAAACTTCGACTGAGGCAACTCCTTCTGCATTAGTCTATGGGACAGAAACGGTAATACCTGCTGAAGTTGAAAAACCATCTTTAAGATCATCCAAGAAGCGGGTCTGAGTAATGAAGAATGGGTCCGCGCCATCCATGAACAACTTATGATGATTGATGAAAAGAGGATGAACGTTATATGCCATGTCCAATTATATCAACAACAAATGATTCGTGCTTTCAACAAAAGAGTAAGCGCTCACACGTTTGAAGTTGGACAATTGGTGCTCAAACGCATATTCCCTCACCAAGAGGAGTATAAGGGAAAGTTTGCTCCAAATTGGCAGGGTATAGTCTATAAAGTGTTATCGGGACGAGCCTTGATTTTGACTGCAATGGATGGCAAAAGGTAGACCAAGCCAATTAATTCTGATGTGGTGAAGAGATACTATGTTTGATATAGGGTTTCTTCGTGCTTATCTCCTAGCAGTTGCTTTCTCATTTGTAATTGTTCTTATGCTTTGTAGTAGCTTTAGAATCCCCTTTCCTTTTATGTATGAACTATATTCGACCTGAATTTCCAAAAGAGGATACTTAGGCGGCCTATGTCAGCTTCGGTCAACCCTTTAGGAAACTTTATTTATATTATTATGAACTATGCTTGACCTTAATTCCCAAAAGAGGATACGTAGGCGGCCTATGTCAGCTTCGGTCAACCCCTTAGAAAACTTTAATTATATTATTTTGAACTACTTGATGACCTGAATTCCCAAGGATAGGATACGTAGGCGGCCTTTATCGGCTTCGGTCATCTTTTTAACTATATTTTTATTCTCTTTTATATTATGGGAAATACGTTTGACCTGATTCCTATTCAATGGATATGTAGGCGCCAAAACGGCTTGATCATATCACCCAAAAATGGAAACTGAGGTAGAATTTTTGAGAAGGAATCTAAAAAATTCAAAAGAAGAAGATCATCCTCTCGCAAGCCAAATTGAATTTTGAGAAAGATATTAGTAACAGGGCAGAAATTATAAAAAGGGCCTCAAAATTTCCACCATACTGTACTTAAGAGTTCAAAGATGACAATAAAGATTTTGGTGCTGAAAGAGTAGAGTCAACTTCATGGACCTTCAGCTACAAAGGCTCAACGCCTTTTATAAAAAATGTTCATTAAAGCACGTATATGACATGACTTTTTTGACAGAGACTCCTCCCAATCTTATGAAAGGATTTTTCGAAAATTCAATTATCTATAAAGTACTTACTTTAAATTAATTTATACTATGATTTTGCCTTGCACACACCAACTCGGGGAGTCAAAGAAGGAATCAAAAGATGACAAATACCTGAAGAAGATGAGAACTAGACGATGATAATGATAGGAGCTGAAGACCAAAGAAGTCAACACAGATCAATTTTATCAAAAACTAACACTTTTTCTGTGGATGCAGGTTATCCTGAAGCCAACAAAAACCAACAAAAGCATCTATTATTCACCATATTCCCTTGGTTTAAAGGAATACAAGGAAGACAAATATCCCAAGGCCGATAAGAAAGATCTAAGATGCTTAGAAGCTGAAAATAGTTGAGTTTCCCAAAACTAATAGGTTTTTTATAGTTACAGGTATCATCAAATGTGGAAAGAAAATTAATAACTTACTCACATCCCCAACAAATCAAGGACGGATGTTTGAAATGGTACATACAAAAGGTTCAACATGCTAGTGGAATGGTCAAGGTGATGTTTTCTATAATTGCTGCACAGTTATTTGCATTCCTCCTCATCTTTCTAATGCATCATATCATACCGAGAGGGCCATGCCATGAGGGCTATGCTGAGAGGGCCATACCGAGAGGGCTATGCCGAGAGGGCCATGCCAAAAGGGCCATACTGAGAGGGCTATGTCGAGAGGGCCATGCGGAAAGGGCCATTCAAAGAGGATGATGCCGTAAGGGTCGTGCCTGAAAATCAAATTGCCTTCTCTGACTAGTTTTGAAGAGACAACAATCCAAGGGCATCTCCATATTGCATTTGATGCCCAGATTGATTCAAAGTCTTTTATATTCGTTAATCAGAAAATGACGAAAGAGTCTATTGTTGAAGGATATTCTGAAGTATTTTCATATATATCCGATAATCATGCAAAGACAAAAGAGTCTGGCATTGAAGGATATTCTAAGCATCTATATCTGATCAAATTACGCAGAGGAAAAAATAGTCTGCCTTTGAGAGATACTTATCAACTTCAAGTACATTAATCACCAAATATTTAATTGCATTCATTATTAGATCTCAAGAAACATATGATCCGAAGGATGTCTATGCATCGCTATCCGAAAATGTACGACGTACTAGATTTTTTGAGAATTGACAATCCAAGGATCATCTATAAGTCATATTATTTGAAATAGAATAGTGTGTGGTATTTCCTATAAGTTAATAGAATATGGGTCATCAACCGAGACAATATCCTAACCAGATAGTATGCAAAGTTACCCAAAGATCGACAATTTGAAGGTTATCCATAAGTCACAGCTAAATCCTTATAAAAAAATATGCAGGATTATCAAAATTGATAGTTCCAAGGGTTCTCTATAAGCCGTGTCATATCTAAGATCGATTATGCTCAGATTACTCAAAAACTACCAATTTAAAAGATATCTATAAGTCATATTGTATCCAAAGTTGGATAATATGAAGGAATACCTCAGAGCTAGCGATTGGAGGGATATTTGTGCAAGATTACTCAAAAGCTAGCAACTTAAAAGATATCTGTAAGTCGCCTCATATCCAACATCAAATAATGCCTAAGATTATCCAAAGATCATAATTCAAGGAAAATCTATAAGTCGTAATGATACGAGAGATGCGCAAGACTTCCTGAGGTTAAATAAGAAAAATATTATAGGTGGTCAAGAGGGTTGCCACATTAGCATATGGCTATGCGGTTGCAGGGACCGCTCTATACGTGTCGTCGGTGCCCAAGAGGGCCACCCCACATTGAAGAACATTTCCAATCGTCAATATAACCATTTTATTTAACAACAAAAGGTTGTTCTATCGGGTATTATGAGAATTGTTGCCCTCCAAACAGGTACATGGAAGGATGACGTCTTTTGCACATAAGAACTCACGCGGAGATATGATAAAAAACTATGAACACCTTAGTGAATTATGGTTATCACTGATAGTTTTGTTTGAGATATTGTTGAGAGCATCCGAAAGGTTAAAAATCTCAAATCAAAACTACAGGTGCGGATGACTCCAAAAAGAACGCATCACAACGTGGAACTTTTTCTTAGCAGCAAACTGAGACATAGTCCAAAGAAGAATATCAATCTCTTTGGACGTGAGATAAAAGATGACTTTCACCACTATCAAATCACATTCCTGTCAGAAGACATGTAGGTGCTTTGGGATATTTCAATTTCAGCTTTACTTTCGAGATATTTCTAAACTTCTACCGAAGGTAACCTTCTCTTTCTTTCATATCCGAGTGACAACATACTTAGAATTTTGGAAATTATGTCCAGGTAAGTTCTTGCATATGGATATGAAGGAGATCCACATTCATGATTAAGAGGTTATAAGCCTCTTTTCCGCAACTCAATCAACTTGTCACTCATCCTAAGCCAAAAGGTCGTCTTACCATAAAGGACTACCTTTTCCACTAATCGAGTCAAACTACAAGCAGTTTGATTCCCTGAGTCTCAGGGATATGTAGGCTGAGCTCCATGTGAAAAACTCGACTGCATTCCAGCCTTCCCCCAATCTGCTTATCCTCCAGCTTTTCGAACTCATCGAAATTCAAAAATTTAAATAGCTCACGAGTTCTTTGAAAATCGTGCTTAAAATCAAGTGTTATAAACTACAAGGGGCCTGAGTTCTCATTTAACTTGAGATAAGTAGAAAACCTGATACCAGGGTCCGGCCATAACTCCATGATACTCATGCGAGAGCCAACCCCTTTCAAAAATAAATTTGTGGCCGGACAAAAATTATGAACATCAAACTCCCTTTGTCTAGGGTTACTTGCATCTACCCTACCCAAAGAGAGGGGGCAGTTGTTGACACCTAATTTTTGCCCTCCATGACTAAATTTAATCCTGAGTGTCTTTGCTTTTAAATAAAATTATAATATTTATTTTATCCGAATAAAAGATTTTTAAAGTATTTATCTAGGCAATTTTGTCATCTTAAGTAACCATTATATGTTTTCGTATCTAAACATACGAGATTATGTAATTTTGTTACTTAAATAATTATTTTATAAAAAAAATAATTGAATTTTAATTAAGGATTATCTTGAAAATTAATTCAAATAGTTAAAATTTTGATTTAAATGTAATTTAGTCTCAAAAATAGTTTATTTGGAAAAATATTTGTTTGATTTTATTGAATCAAGAAGCTTGGAATTGAATTGGGTGTTAATTTATTTCTAATATTTTTTTAATTTGGTCATTTTATTAAATTGAACATTAATTGAAATCAATTCGGCCATAATTACAATGCAATTGGTCAATTAAATTTTAATTAGATTAAATTTGATACAATTCACTAATATTCATTTTTTGGCTATTCAATAAATAGTCCAAGCCAATCAGCCCATTTTCCCTTTTAACCAAATAACTTGCCTTAGCCATTTCATTTTAAAATCAATCAATAGCCATAACCCAGCCCATTCTTAATTCTCTTTCCCTTTTTTCCCCTTTAATACTTAACAACAACTAGCAGCCCAACAACAACAAATGATGACCCGATCCATTTCCCACCCTTTATCCTCCTTTCTCCTTTGCTAATATCCAACAACAACAACTCCTCACAATCGACAACACCCAAAACAACGACAATAAACAATATCAGGAAGAGCAACTTCGACCAATAATGACGATAAATAATATCAGCAACAACAACTTTGATCAACAATGACAACAAGAATTTCAGTGAACAACAACTTCATTCAAGCCGATTCTAACCTGTACCCGATGGCGACCCGACCCGATGAATTCATCCAAACAACGATACTTAAAATACAAAAATCCCTCTCTCTCCATCTTATCTCTGAATTTTGCAGATATAGAGCCATCATTGTTGACCTTTTGCTCAAGATTGAGTGTCTTCAATTCCAAAATCCAATCCAAATCAGAAGTATCACAGCCAACCCAGATTTTGGGATATGTTTTACTCCTTTTTAATTCCCCAACCACTCTCTGTCACAAAATGGAGACTCTTTTTTTGATTTTTTAATGGGATTTTGCCAATATAAATAGGAGCTCATACTTCTATTAAAGGGAGAGATTCTTTGAGAATTTTTGGGGAAAAATTTGAAGATTCTGGGGGTGCATGCTCCTAATCTTACAAAACCAAAATTCTCAAATAGCAATTCAAAAGTCGATTCCCAATGAACTCGATTGAACTCAGTCGATCAGAATTGAGTCAAGTGTGTAGAAGTCACTTCATTATAAGCCCGTTTGTCCTGTTCGCTGCCCGAAAATAGGTGTGACACCTTATATTTTACATTCTTCTTTTTCCCTTTTCACGATTTAATGTTGCAACATGAATCTTGCTGTGTGATGAGTTTTGGGACTATTGTTTGAGCATGATGTATTTTTTGTGTTAAGAGTCCAAATTTGGTCTTGTCAGAATATATTCGTAGAAAATCTTCAAACTTTATTATCGGCTGCTCGTTGTTGTTTTACCTTGTAAAATATTATTATTATATTTTTCCCTGTTTGTAAGAAATGAAAAAAGAGATTTCACTCGATGTTTAGCTTACGTATCGCAATGTGATGACAATTCAGGATTGAATTGCTAGAATAAGATTGTTAAAGATGTGCTGGCAATTAGGGGTGGCCGTTCGGTCAGTTCAGTCTAATTGTTTAATATCGGTTCGATTTATTGGTTTTTGGATTGACAAAAATGACATCCGTAACCAAACCGAAATAAGTTCGGTTTGGTTCAGTTTTTACAAATTTGGTTCGGTTATTTCAGATTTTTATTTCTATTTGAAATATTAAACTAGTTAAGCCTCTCTTTTTAATAACTGAGCATTTAAAATTGATGATTTTTTTAGAAAAATTATTTTTTTCAAACCTGTTTTTCATTCCCAAATATAAATAACTATAAATAACATAACATGGATGAAACGAAATGAAATAGTCATAAGCTTAACATATTACATAATGTCATTAATCATTACATATAATATAACCTTGCATGAATAGTCTACAAAACAACACAAAACTCATAAAAATAGTCCATGAAACAACAGATTTTCTACATAAATAGTCTATAAAACAGTCCAAAGTCACCAAAATAGTCCATAAAATATTTGAGTCACTAAAACAATCCATAAACAGCTTGCGGCGTATGCGAATTTGCTGTTAAATGTTAATTGTGAATGTGAATTAATAAATATTATATATATAGAGAGATAATATATATATAATAAAAATATATATATATATGTTATTTATTTATAAAATTTTGGTTTTTTGGTTTAATCAATTTTTTTTTTTTAAAAAACCTAAAACCAAACCGAAAAATTGAAATTTTAAAATTACAAATCAAATTTGATCCGAAAAATCAAAAAATCAAAAAATCGAAACCAAAATTAAATTTCGATTTGATTTTTTGATTTTTTAATTTAAATCGTAAAGAAGAATAGATTTTGCTAACTCATAATTTTCAAGAACGTCTAAGCTTCTCGTGAACTTGTTTTCTTTTAAGAGTAGGATGATCCGCATTCTCATGTGACATGTCTAGTATTTAAACTAGTATTATAAAAAGTAGTGAAGCTAATTGAAAGAAGGGAAATGACCACAATTTTTTGGCTCAAATTTGGCCACAATTATGAAAACACTTACATAGCCTTGTGAGTCTTTTCTCAAATAAATTCCCACGCAGGTAAAAATATCAAAAGGTTAACTAGTTTATAGTGTGAACCTAATTTTTTTCTATTGTGGCCAAAAAAATGTGGCCAAAAGGATTTTTCGTTGAAATAATAGTTTATACTTGCCATTTTGTTAATATATGCATATTTGATAAGTGATGATATTAATAATAGTAATTAATACTACTATTTTTGTCAAGGTTATCATTTAACACTGTTTATACATATTTTCGTATAATAATTTTACAAGTAGTCTAATCGTGTAAAGTTTTTGCTACTTGTGTACAATTTAGTCTAAATTTGTATAGGATGTTAACAATTATTAAATGCTCCTACCGGTCACATAACTTAAATCAGATCTTAATTAAAGAAGAGATGGTTATTTAACCCCTTTATTTTACTATCATTGACTTTATAAAAGTAGTGTTCCATTAACTGATTTTTTCAAGAATTGTAATATAAAATGCTACCTTTCCTTTTTATGGTATAAGGTGATAAAACATCCACTTCTTGGTTATACATTTTTCGACGGAAAAATAATTGAACCGTGGTATACTTTTTGGATTGTAAGATCACAAAAGATGCTCTCTTTTGCGTGTTCGTTGTTAATATCGTGTGATTCGGACATGCTAACCAAGATAAATGACCAAGGAGTTTTTAGAATGTTGTTATTTGCGGAAACCGAGATGTTGATGGGTTTTAAATTCAATTCTTATTATTGTAGTCGTTTTGTTGGTCATGAAGTGTATAATTTGCTTGAATGATTTATTTACATTTTTAGTCGGGTGACTCTTTCATTTACATTTATTTACATAATTTAAGTGAGTTCCTCTTTAATTAAAATATTTTGTAATTTTTCTTAAAATAATTATGAATTAAGTAAAATATTTCTCAGATAGAATATTTTTTGTAATATTTCTAAAAAAATTAATAATAAATTAGGTGAAATATTTGATAATTCTTTAATATTGGATTAAGTGAAACATGATGTAACTTTTTCTAACTCAAGTAGACTATTTCTCGTTTGAATAAATAAATGTTCATTTTAAACATGTAAATAAATAATTTGAACATTTTAAAAATCAACCTATTCGTAAAGTTAGTCACTCTTATTTTAGTTAGTCCTTAAAATGTTCTTTTGGTGAACCGTTTTAAAACGGACGCTCCTAAGTGCCTTAAAAATCTTATTAGGGTGTTAGTTGAACCCTTACTCAGTTTCTCTAATTTCAAAGATTTATTTCTATTTTTGAATCTTTGAAATTTCCTTAAGTTTTTTCTTGATATTTTTCTATAAAAATCAAGTGGCGACTCTGTAATCTTATTTCAAAATTATTTCAAAACTTTCTTGAATTTTTGAAATAGTTTGAAAAAGTCAAAACCATCTCAAACGAAACCTGAAAAGGGATAAAACATTTAGAATTTTAAAATTTAAATAAATTTATTTTTCAAAGAATTTTTTGAATATATTCTTTAAATATTTTAAGTTATCAATTATTTTGATTTATTATATAAATACATAATTTTATTTTAAAAATTTAATTCATGACCAAAATTAAAATCTACAAATGTATAAAGTAGCAAAGAGTGTGAAAAATTAAATTCAATGGGCCTATATTACTATTTTTCAAATAATACAGGCTTAGTATATATTATTTTTTGTCTTAATTTATGTGATACAAATAGATTAAATAATCAATCATACTTTTAATATGTTTTTAGTTATTTTAAACTGTTTATAATATTTTTTATGTAGTTTTCAAATAATATACATTACTCTTCCTGTTCAAACTTTTGTACGTTGATAGTCAACTATATTTTGAAAATAATTTAAGTTTTTAATTATTTTGATTTATAATAAATTTCTTGTATTCTAATTTAAGTGATACTGATATAATTTCGAGAGTTAACCAAATATTTTATATCTTTTAATTTTTTGAAGTTGTTAATTATTGTGATTTATAGTATTTTTTACGTATTTTTTTTTGTAATATATAACAAATTATTTTTTTTTAGATATTTTAACCTATTAACTATTGTAATTTGTAATACTTTTATGTAATTTTCAAATAATATATATTACTCTCCTTGTTCGAACTTTTGTGGCATTGATAGTCGATTATATTTTTAAAATAATTTAAGTTAAATTATTATGATTTATAATACTTTTTCTTTAATTTCAATTTAAGTGGCATAATACTTAGACGACTGTAATAATTAATTATGAGTTGATATAGTAAAGTCACAATTGAAGCAGCAAAATAGACATGTCTTAATGACTCATAACAACTAATTAGAAGTGATAATAAAATAGCAATAAAAAATACTTGTGAATTTTTTTTTAAGTGGATCTCATATAAGACTTCAAGTTAATTTAAAATATCAAGAGTTAACTTATCATTTTATATCTATTTAACTTTTTTTATTAAATATTATTAATTTTTTAATACTTAAATGACTTATTAATTAATTAGGGGTGATATTTAATAAAGTTACGATTGAAACTGCCGAAACAGACATGTCATAAATGTCTACTTTACTTTTTTAATTAAATATTATTAATTTTTTAAAACATAAATGACTTATAATGATTAATTAGAGATGATATAGTATAATCACGGAGCAAGTAACTGATGAAGTAGCCAGAAGAAGTAGGCATGTTGATGGAGAGCTGCTTGCTTCTCTTGCCTTTTGCCTCTTATTAGATTGTAAAAATATTAGTTTTCTAATGTTGGCAAACAATTGAATTTTCTTAAATACATGGGAAAGGTTAGTTTTCTAAGGTAGGAAAATTATTTCTTATGAAAAATAATTATTAAAATATATAATTATATAAAATACTTTTAAAATATTAATTAATATCCTTTTTTATTTATAAATTCTCCATTTCTATATAAATAGTCTTTTAATTTTAGATTCTTATTTGTCACAATTGTCATGGTAATATTTATGATTAAAGAGATAAATTTGCTTATAATTTGAGGTAAGTTTTCTGAAATTTAGTTTATTTCTAAAGTTTTCAATGATAAATTCTTTATAGACAATTGTTGTAGTATTTATTATTAAAAATATGAATTTACTTGTGATTTGATGTAAGTTTTCTCAAATTTTAGTATAAACTTGAAGTTTACAATAATAAATTATCATTTATTCTTGATAGACAATTGCATGTCCAAGTATATAATATATATTAATATATATATATATATATATATATAAATGTCAACGTGGATGATTATTTCTTAATAATTTTTTATTTGCTCTTGAGACACACGGGCAAAGCACGTACACTTGAATAGTGTATATATATATATATATAT